>NC_058134.1:130911080-130951974 GCF_016433145.1 Gracilinanus agilis
AGAGAGAGAGAGAGAGAGAGAGAGGGGGGGGGAGGAAGAAAAGAAAATAAGTGAGTCAAGGACAGAAACAGACACACTCATGTAGGACGATAGCCACACACATCCAGTGATAATGCATCCACTCACTCATCTGCAATACCACTAAGGACTGACAGTAAGGGAAAAAAGAGAATTTCACAGACAATGCATGATAGGGCAAAGTTCTAGGTTGATATGTGTTGTTACATATCTTGGTTTTTATAAGTCAGACTGAGGAGGAGAACGACTAAAGCACCAACATAAAATGGTTTTTATGGTCCAATTAAATGCCTGTATAGGATGGATAATCAGAGTATTCAATGTTTTTTTTGGAGAGGAGAGGGATGTGTTAGGAAGGTCATCGTAGAACTACTACTAGCCCAACAAAGGCCCTGCTAGTTATAGAGTAGTTTAGAAGTGTGTGATACAGAAATGTCATCAGGACCGATGAGTACAAAGTAATTTCACAGACTGTTTAGGCAGCATTAATGACATTCAGCAGATGGGCTCCCTACTGTTCATGGATGCTACCCTTTGTGCTTACTCGTCATTTTTTAACCAGAATTTGAGGCTATACTCCCACCCTTTTTAGTATCAGATAGGATTTGTGAAATAAAATTACAGTAAATGGTGATAAATGTAACTATTCATAAAAATCAAATTCTATTATATGATGAATTAAATCATTATTCTTTCTTTTGTTCTTTTGGTATGAGTTTGGATTTTATCTCTAAGGAATTCCTAATGTGGAAACTCCTTTCACTAGTATTGATCTACAACTTGCCTGTTAGAGAGTACTGAAAGTTTCAGTGACTTGCCTGGGTCCTATAGTTAGTGTAAGACTTGCACTCATGTCTTCTTGACTATAAGGCTAACCATCTTTCCACTACACCATATTGCCTCTTACCCTTATTGACATGATTCTCTATATAGTTAAATAAAACACTGTCAAGAACATAAATGAAGAGCCCTGCTCCAAATGACTTATATTTGAGGCATGTTAGAGAAAGTTTAAATTCTATAACCAAGGTTATGCTGTGCTGCATGCAATGAATCTTACCCAGAATTGTAGTCACCTGCAAATTCGACGACACTCTGCTGCCAAATTAATCGTCCTAAACCGCAGGTCCAACCATGTCATCCCTTCCTCATTAATATCCAGTAGCTCCCTTTGACTTGTAAAGCCCTTTACCTTGTGGCCCCTTCTTTTATTTCCATCCAACTTCCACTATACTACCCTTCCCACACTCAGTTATCTAGAAGCATGAGCCTCCTGGCTACTCCTTGTACTTGACACTCCCTTCTCCCAACTCTATGATTGCTTGTTTGTTTGTTTTATTACTTTTTACTGTAATAGAATGTTCTTCTTCCTTCCTATTTGTGCCTTCTGATTTCTTTGAAGACTCATCTCAAATCCTACCTTTTACAAGAAGCCATATCTTATATGTACATAGTTATTTATGCTACAGTGTGAGCTCTTGGAGGTCAGACCTAGTTGAATATTTTCTCCCCTTTCTTTTTTATCCCTGGCACTTAGCATAGGGCCTGGTACTTGGGAAGTGCTCCATAAATGTTTATTCAATTGACTTGACAGTCTACCAATGGAAAAATGCTCATTTTCAAGGGTTTTCCTTGATTTTTTAAAATTGTGCATACACACAAACAATTGCATACTTCAATCTTCTTCTGGCTCTCTGTAAAAAAAAATGACTTAATCCAACCCTTCCCCCTATCAATACTAACAAATATACCTACCCATCCTCTAGTTAAGTACTCAAACTTGTTTGATTATGTGTTGAATGTGATAAATCAGTTGCCCTAAAATTGGTTACCATCAAGATCCTATAAGGTAATGTGAGTATTGCAGTATTCTTATGTATCTGTGATTACATCAATGTGGGTACTTCTGATGAAACAAACCACAATTAATTCATGTCATGCTGTCCTGTATAATTCTTGTTAATGGAAGCCCTTGGAGAAATATACCCATGGGAAATGAGGGTCAGCATGGCAGAGCAAGAATGAAAAGGCTATAGGAGACATGGATGTTCCAGGCAGGTTGAAGTGAACCCAAGAGCTAGGGCAAATTCTAATGTAAAACAGCATCAGAAGCATTCTCATGGCAAAGTCCAGAAAATTAGAAGTAGTGCCAGTAGGTAAAAGAAAATTGACCAGCCTAAGTCCTTGCCCAAAATGCAGGTCCCAGAAAGGAAAAGGGGAAAAGGGGACAGCTGAGGAATTATGGTGGTGGCTAGTCAAAGGGGCAAACGATATAACCAAAGGACTCTTGGAAAATTTGATGAAGAAAAGAACACTTTTAGTTGAAGAGCTCAGGGAAGGCTTAAGAAAAAAATGTGGTTTGATAAAATGACTGGAAGTCAGGAAGACCCTATTCAAATCCAACTTCTGATACATATTTGTGTGACTAAGAAAAAGTAATTTAACCTCCATAGACAGGTTAGTTGCTTGTGAAAGAAGACCTTTTATTGTAAAATAATTTTGGTAAAAGTAGACTGACGAAAGTTTCTAATGAAGACCAATCTACAGTAATTACAATGTAAAAGATACCAGTCAGGAAATGTATGATCAGAAAGGGAGATAAATAAGAACAAGGAAGAAATGATGGCTGAGACAAGCAGTGTACTGACTCTCATGAAATGTTTAAAAAAAGAAAAGATGAAGGTTTCCAGCAAGTTAGATAGATCTCCTTTGAAGGATCCTGGGAGCTCTATGTGATAACATGGGATAAAAAGGTTGTGGTTCCGGGTGGGATTGTCAGTGTAAGCAACGGCAAAAAGACTAATTTGGTCTGTCTTGTGGGTCAAGGGGAATGTTATGTAATAAGAATGGGAAAGTAAGGTGGTGCTTAGATTAAAGGTAAATGCCAGGGGGATTTGTATTTGATCTTGGGATTAGTAGAGAACCTCTGAGACAGGGCAGCTAGCTGGCTCAGTGGATAGAGTGCTAGCATTGGAAACAGGAGATCCTGAGTTCAAATGTCGTCTAAGATACTTTCTAGCTATGTGACCCTGGTTAAGTCACTTAACTCCAATTGTCTAGTTCTTATGGCTCTATCAATTCTAAGACAGAAGGTAAGGGTTAAAAAAATCTCTCAATAGGAAGCCTTTGGAATGTGAGTGGAGTAGGGATCCTCTTGTACCTATGCTTAGGGGAAAAAAAAATCACCTCAGCACCTATAGATAGGATGGATTGGTGTCAAGAGAGATTTGAAGTAGGAAGACCAACTTGGAGAATATTTAAATAGTTCTAGTTAAGGGTGGTTTAGATCTGAACTACAGTGGAGGCCATGTGGAAGGAAAGAAAGAAGAAAAGAAGGAAGGAAGTAAATGAGTATTTAAGTGTACCTGGAATGGGCCAGCCACTTTATAAACATTATTCATTTGATCCTCACAAAAACCCTGGGAGATAGTTGCTATTATTATCCCCATTTTACAGTTTTAGAAACTGAGGCAGATTTAAGCAACTTGTGGAGGATCACACAACGATCCTGCAGCTGGATTTGAACTCAAGTCTTCCTAAGTATAGGGTCAATGTTTTGTGTTAGATGTAGGAAGGACATGTTTCAGCTATTGGTTAAATATGTGCAGTAGGAGAGAGGAGTAAAAAACAACTCTGAATTTGCTAACATTGGTGACTAGGAGGATAGCATTCCCAACAGAAATAGAAAAGTTCAGAAGGAGGATAGGTTGGGGCACAAAGAGAAATTGGGAGAGAAAGAGATGATGAGTATTCTTTGGGGCATGATGAATTTGAAACACTTAAAGGGTGCCCAGTTCTAAGTGTTTAATAAGCAATTGGTAGTATAGGACTAGAGCTTAAGAGAAAGGCTAACTGAATCCATAGATCTAAGAAGAGAACAAAATGAACATCTCTGTTCCATATATACATGTTTTATGTTCCCTAATAAATTATAAATTGCTCAAGGGCTTCTAATTCTAATTACTGGACTTTATGCTCCAGAGAGGAAATTGGTCAAGTAGGAGAAAATGGACCTGGGGCTAACTCTTCGAGAGAGAGAGAGAGAGAGAGAGAGAGAGAGAGAGAGAGAGAGAGAGAGAGAAGTGGAGATATGACTATAGACTTTCTCTTTATAAGGAATAACAAATGAGAAAACTATCTTCCTTAAAATATTGCCCATCTACCAGAGATTATCCATTAGATAAGCACTGGCTTTAACAAGCAAATACTCAATGAAAGGTTAAGGGAATAATCAGTCCTTACTGTGAATTTTTGGTGTAGAAATGTAGATTAAATAAATGTTTATTGACTGACCAGCTAAAAAGTGTATCTCTTACAGTCCCTAAATGAGCCCTCTGACAGGTTATTCTGACTGCCTACCTCAGTAAGTGAAGCAGGATCAGTTCACTCCTGCTTTAAAGTCTAATCTTATTTAGGAAAGTCCCTTTCTTCTTGTTCTCCAGCTTTCAGTTACCAAAGTTAACTAAGTCCTTGGCAACCTGTACAGGTACCTGTGGAAGACTTCCTGGTGTAATGTGTATGGGAAGGATGTTATGTCATGCAGAGCCTAACTTAAGTGCCACTATGATGAGATGCCAACCCAAAGCCCATAAAAAAGATTTGGCAAGTTCTATAATGTGGACAGGCAACCATCTGTTCTTTCAAAAAGTGGTTTATTAATTAATGAGAGCATGCACAGGTGCCATGAGGAATATATGGAGTCTGGTGTTAAGCAGTTCAACATTTAGTAGAGATGAGCTCTATCTACGTGAAACAGATAACAGCTCCAAGAAAACACATTCATGTGTGTGGTGGTTAGATGGATATCCACAATGTACATGAAAATCTAAAGAAAATTATAAACCACTATGAATTTACCTAGAAAGCAAAGGCACCATGCAAGAAGTGAATCTTGAGAAACCAAGATGCTGAATGCTCTTGTATCAAATATTTCAAATTTCTTGCTGACTGAGGGAATGGGGTCCAAGAGAAACAGAAGGTACTCAAACTTTTTTTTCAAATGTTAAACATTGTTTTTATGTGTAATTGGAAAAATAATTTTAAAAAAGAAACCAAAATACTTTGGCTTAAAAAATCCTTCCTTCCCACCACCACCACCAACCAAAAATTATAGAAAGAAATGGTTTGAATCAAGTATCTCTGACAGCAATGTAGATTTTTTTAAATCAGTGACTTCATCCATTTTTCAATGTGTGGTGTTTAATTCAGTTTTTTCCATAACTATTCAACTGAGAAGGTGTTAGAAGTGATAGAAGCATGACAGCAGTTCCATGAACCCAGGGACACAAACAAGAGTAGTGTTTCTTTGTCTGAGGGTCACTGGGGTGCCTAGGAAGATATCCAGCCAGACGGAGTCTTGCCTTTCAGCAGTTGCCCTTACTTTTCCTAGCCTTCCAGCAGAAGACTATCAGCTCTTAGGGTGAACTTCAACAGACACTCTAATCTGTAATTATCCCTTATCAGCCAGCTGCTAGTCTGATGATGCACAGAGAAGACCCAGAGGAAGGCTAAAATCTGATCATATGCCTGGCTCTTTATTTTTCATTCAAGACCTGTGATTTCATTAGAGTATAAAACTCTTGCTCTCTCTGCAGATGGGTAACTGTCCTATAGTTTGGTCTTAGATAGTTGCCTGGGGTACTAAGAGGTGAAACAACTTACCCAGGGTCTCATCATCAGAATATGTCAAAGAAGAGACTTAATTAAACCTCTCAGGTGTTCCAGACTATGTGGCTGGATCCTTCTTCACCACCATCTCAATTTTCTCTGATATCCTCTAAAGCATTAAAATCCCGATGGATAAAGTTGAGAGAGAAGAGACAGGGAAGGAAGGAAGGAAGGAAGGAAAAGAGAAGAAAAAAACCAAATTCATAATGTATAGCTGTGGCTAGAAAGGCTACTTAAATCTTGCAGTGTCCATCTGATCACAGAGCAGAGACAGGAGAACAGTTTATACTTAATGAATCTTCACTTGCCTTTTTAGTAACCTTTTGTTTGCTGTTGCTGATATATGTCTAGTTTCTGTGGAATGAAAGTTTGGCTTATTACCAACAAATTTCAGGCCTTTTATTCTGATGTGCTTCTGGATTTATGGTCCATAAATGACAATATTCAGTATAGTTTGCTGGAAAGAGCAAATATCACACTTCAAATTTAGTAATGGTCAAATTGTTCACATTGTTCTCTAGTTCAAATGATACCATTTTGGTTAGGCTGTTGTCCTTTAAACACTTGATTAAAAAAGTATTTCTTAAAAACTGGTGTATTGTATTAGGTATTAGCATTTATCTGACAGGTAAATTATCAATGATTAGGCATTTAGTATATGTTAACTACTATAACTTTTCTAAAATATAAATCAAGAAATCTATTTGTGAATATATTATAAATATCAAGACTAGCCTTTGATAGGTTGTTATAAGATGATAATTCATATGAAAAAAGTTTTTAGTAAAAATGCTATGTATGGGGGCAGCTAGGTGACTAAGTGAATTGAGAGCCAAGCCTACAAATGGGAGGTCTTGGGTTCAAATGTGGCCTCATATACTTCCTAGCCATGTGACCCTGGATAAGTCACTTAACCGCCACGGCCTAACCCTTACTGCTCTTCTGTCATATTGATTCTGGGATGGAAAGTAATAGTTTAAAAATAAAGGATTTTATTTATATATGTGTGTTTTACTTATGAAATAAAAAATCCCACATAATTCATAAGATGTTTTCTTAGAAAATTCCATAATTATACCACAATCCACTTAAGATCATAATTAATTTACATGTTAATCAGTAATTTTTAGTAATTTAGAAGTTCTCCTAAAATCATTGAATTTTTACAGTGTTTTTAAATGTATATTTTCCTTGCTCTTCCTTTCCATGAATTGACCCTTCTGACCTAGACTATTGTTTTTCTAAGATGAGTAATTGGTTTGTGTTGATCTATCCACAATTTCTTGTCATTCCCCTTTCTGACCAATGGTCTATTTACAATATGGCTAAACCAGAGTTAGACATATAATCTTTAACAAAGAAAAGTAAAGTGGACTTCCTACATAGAAATTAAGCCCGTGATCTTGGACTCATTAGAATAATGTTTTTACAAACTCAAAATGGCAGAAGACTCTACCAGGCAGGAATGGAAAAGGGTTTAAGATTTGTTTTGCCTGGCATAAAAGGCAAAAATAGGAAGAATGGGTAGATGTTCTAATTGGATTTTTAAAAAAAACTTGCCTTAGGAGGTAGTAGGTTCTCCTCTCACTGAATATCTTTAGGCAGTTAGTTACTCATAAAAAAATTTAGTATGTTAACACATTGGAGTTGCCAGCTTCTTAGATCCAATCCAACCCTGAGAGTCTGAGATTGGGATATATTTGTATCTAAATGTGTTCTAAGACCTAACCTGTGTGTAACAGGTATATTGCATGTTGGTGATTTTAGCCACTTTCATATGAAATAATGTAATTATCAATGCTATAACCCCAGCAAAAATGATAGAGATATGAGTATGTTATAAACATATGTGTAGATTGGTCTTTTAGGGCTTAAAAATGTGCCTTTTTTCTCTTAGAAGTTACAAACCTTAATTCTGCGAAAGATTTCTGGATTATAGTTTTCCTGGGAAATTTGTTAATGCTTTCTTAATTACTCTCAATGCAGGAAACTATTTGCCCTACAATGGTTTCATCTTTTAGTTATTCAAACCAAAAAACATTTGTTAGCCATTTGATATACATAAGGCCCTCTATATTAGTATCAACTTGAGCTGTGTCCTCTGCAATGAAGAATCATCTGGAGAATTAAATTATTATATAGATAATTTACACTCTTCAAAAAGATTTTCCTCTCAAATACAGAGATAATTAAAGTAAAATTTTTGAAAATTCTAACAAACTTTACACGTACTGAACTCAGTTCTCCATTTTGCTTTACTTTTATTTTTCATAAAATGCTTATCTATCTTAGAACAGATATTTGTTCTAAGGCAGAAGAATAGAAAAGGCTAGGCAATTGGAATTAAGTGTCTTGTCCAGGGTCATGCAACTAGAAAAGATCTGAGGCTGGATTTGAACCCAGGATCTCCTGACTTCGGGCCTGATATTTCATCCACTGACTCACCTAGATTCCCCTTTGATTTGCTTTTATAAATAAAACTTTTGGCTCAAGACCTCTAATGCTTTTATTCTGCCAATTGCTCATTTTGTAAATGAACAGCATCCTTAATATTTTTATATTATTTATTTCTGTGTAGGTTTTTTTTCCAGGTTTCATTTTATTCTTAGAGAACAAGTCACTTTGTCATATGCCATCATTTCAAATCCAGGTTCTACTTCATATTCCAAGATCTTTGCAAAAGCAGCCCAATGTATCTTTCTCCTCAGATATCCATTGCATCTACTTTGCCTGATACCTTTTCTTGCTTTGCCTTGATCTGCTATTTTATGAATATAGAGTGCTAACTAATAAACAACTCGCTCTGTTTTCTCTACTCCTCTTCCTATAACAGATGAGTGATTGCTCTGCAATGTAATGTCCAAGACAGTTATCTCTGGCACTAAGCAGTTAAGTGACGTGCTCAGAGCCATGTAATCAGTGAGGGTCAGGAGTAAGACCTGAGCCCGTGTCATCTGATTCCATGACTGACTCTGTATCCCCTGTGCACCATTGCCTCTTCTGCCTCCCTGATTTTATAATACCAAAAATGCATCCATTCATGGCATCAGGAGAATGTACTTTTTTTTTTTGCAGAACTGTCTGCGTTCTTATTCCTATCCTTCAAAATAGCTAGGACATAATAAAAAATGAAAACATAAAAATGAGGGCTATCTTTTGAGATCAAAGAATGTTTTTAGATTTCTTCTCCAAAACAAGCTTCCCTCATCAGACAAAATGTTTCATCTCAGTGACACCTCTAGGCACAGGATTTATTTTTCTTGCTATCCAGGATTGAAAACTTGGGAATTTCAGGGGAAGGAAAGAAAACTGTGTATCTGAATGCCCAAAACTTCTGAACGATGTCATTTGGGGTTACACAACAGGGAAGTAGTGTAGACTAGGAAGCAAACAAAAACAGAAAGGAGATATTTGTTTTCTTTTTTTTGAGCATCTTCCTTGAAATCTTACCCTCATGCTGTGACTTCCCATTCTTCCCTGCTTGTTCACAAATGATATTGGTGGGAAACACACAAAGTGCAAAGTGACTTCTACCTGCTGTGCTGCTGGCTGGATTGACAATTCAAAAATACCACCCTCTAGGTGTCTCTCCCTTTCTCACTCTCTCCAGAGGAAGCTGGTTAATGTCATGCATTCCTCATAGAAAAGGGTAAGTTGGAAAGAAAAAAAAATCCCATAAGAGATAAACAAGGACCACAAAGGTTCCCATTTACCTACTGGTCATTTACAAAACCAAACACATGTCATATAGCTGCCACCGTTGAGAGGCCCAAATGAGGCAATAATTGTAAAGCACTTAACACAAAGTCTGGTGCTTAATAAATGCTTCTTTGGGGGCATGTAGGTGACTCAGTGAATAGAGAGCCAAGTCTGGAGATGGCAGGTCCTAGCTGAAATCTAGCCTCAGACAGTGTATGACCATTAGCTTTATGACCATAGGCAAGTCACTTTACCCCAAATGCCTAGCCCTTTCCACTTTTCTGCCTTGGTACCAATAATTAGCATTGAGACTAAGACATAAAATAAGGGATTTAAAAATAAATAAATAAGTTAGTGCTTATTTTCTGTCTTTTTTCCCCGACCAACAAACATACTGACATTCATGAGTTAAAGAGAACAATTAAATTGGGAAGAAATTTATGTCCCTAAGATTAACAAGGATTTCTTATGAGAGACTAAAATAAAAGACTCATTTTTAAAATTACATTATAGAATGACTACAGAACAAAGATGTAATGATGAAAATGGAAGAGGAATATGTAGGAAATCCCTGACATCAATTACTTTCCACTCTTTTCAAAAATGGAAGAGAGCCCAGCTTATCCTCATCTCTAAGTCATGACAAGAGCTAGTCGTTCTGTATCTTGGTTTCTCTGGCACTTCGCATGCTTCAGCAAGGACTAAATAAATGCTTAATAATAAACAATGATGATTGTACCTCATTAGACATTCAGATGATATTATGACAATTTTATGAAGAATTGATCAAAGAAGGCAGAGAGATAATTTAGGAAGCTGTTAGCATGGTCTAAGTAAGAGGTTATAAGGATCTGAATTAGTGTGATAGAAGTGGAAATCTAGGGACAGATGTAAGAGATGTGGAATTGGAATTGAAGGGATTTGGCAACTGATCATATGGAATGCAAAGGAAAAAAGTAAAGTCCAATCAGAAGTTTTGTGCCTGGGTGATTGGAAGGAGAACTGTGCAGTAAAGTTAGAAGAGGTGAGTTTTGGAGAAAGGATCGAGTTAATTTCTTTGGCACATTGCATTTGAGGGATAGGATGGATCCAACAGTAAGAAATGTGGGATTGGAGCTTAGGAGAGAGGAGTTATATGCAAAAGGATTATTGCTATTATTGAAACCCTGACAATGAATGAAATTGCCAAAAAAAAAAAAACAGAGCCTCAGGGGAGGGCAACACTAAAAGGAATGTTTAGAAGTAAAAGAACCTACTAAGGAGACCAGGGAAATAGAACCACTAGTAGAGAGCAACATAAAAACACACCAGAGAATGAAAAAGTGCTAAGAGGGTGGAAAATCAGGAGTGTCAGATGTTGCAGCTAGAACAAGGAGAATGAGAATTCAGAAAACATCCTTCAAATTTGACAAGAAGTTTATGACTAGAGAGCGTAGTGTCTGCAGACAGAAGGAACAGACAGAAGTCAGATTTCAATGGACTGACAACTGAATGCATTTAATATCAAGTGTAGATTATAGGACCTCTATGGACCCTTTGGAGGGATCATAATGAGAATTAAATGAGATCATGTTGCTGAAGCAATATAGAAATTTCAGTTCCTGTTACTATCATCATAATCAATAAGAAATGATTAAAAAGTTGCATGTATTAAGCTGATCCATCTTCCCCTAGTCCTATTTATAGAGCAATTAAGAGATATCACAAACTGTATCTCTCATTACGTGTGACTTATTACATGTAGCTTAATCATCTACCTCACAGAGTTGTAAGGAGAGCACTTTGTAAATCCTAAAGCCTAGATAAATGTGTATTATTATTATTATTAATATACTTTATCATAATTTATAGAATATTCTTACATGAGCTGTGTAGGAAAAAACCTATAGTTGCAACTTGAAGCTTTCTCTGAAGGTCCAGATTTATTAGAAGAGGTAATCATGACTCAGTGGTTAAAAGCACTCGGTCTGGAGTCAGAAGTACCCAAGTTCAAATCCAGCTCAGACACTTCCTAGCTGTGTGCCCTGGGTAAGTCACCTAACCTCTAATTGTATGACAAAGGGATCCACTGGAGAAGGAAATAGCAAACCACTCCAATATCTTTGCCTAGAAAACTTCATGAATAGCTATATTCCATGGGGCCAACGAGACTGAACAATAACCACCTCCAGATTTATCATGGCGCTTTCTTGGCCTGGGTAATGTTTTCACTCTTCAAATGAACACGTAAATCTGTTTTAATATCCTGATATTAATAATGGTGTTAAAGAAACCAACTATATCGGTTCTTTAATAAATCTTTGGCCATGTCATTCTTAGAAATCTTCAATAGTTCCCTATTGCTCATTAAGTAAAGTTCACCAAAAAAAAACCCTAAGATGCTAAAGGCAGCAAAGTGATAAAGTGAATAGAAAGTTGGGTCTTGGAGTCAGGGAGACAAATCCTGCCTTAGCCACTTACTAGCTGTGTTCTCCTGACCAAGCCACTTTGTTTCCTTCAGTTTTTTTTTTCAACTAGAAAATAAGAAGAACATCAGCACTTTCCTTTTTGGGTTGTGGTGAGGATAAAATGTGATTACAATTGTAAAAAGCTGTTAGCGCAGTGCCTGAGACAAGCCCTATACACTTTTGCCTCCCTTTTTTCTCTCATAAAAATTACCAGATCTTAGAACTGGAAAGGACCTGAGAGACCATATAGATGACTTTGTTTAATCATTACAACTTAATCTGCTTATATATCATATATGATATGCAAGACCTTGCATGATTTGGCACCCTACCTTTCCTGCCTTATTTCATTCTTCTCACCCCATATAATCCAAACTCTATCCAAACTAGACTATCCCTTTTACTCTGAAAGTGCTCCGTGCTTTCCCACTTTTGTTCCTTGTATCTTCCCTTCTTCATATGCTGAATTCCTACCCAGTTTTTACATCCTTTAAAATTTAGCATAATTCTGGCTATTCTTGATCTTTGATTCCCCCATACCTTCCTCGCTCCCCCCCCCAAAAAAAAAACAAAAACTCACCAGTGACAGTCTTTTCATTGGCAGAACTCACATACCTCAATAGCTGCACTTATCATGTATTATTTATTAAGATAGAGGAAGCATGGCATAGTGGATAGAGAAGCAGAAAAATCCAATTTTGTGTTCTGCCTTTGACACATACTAGCTGTGGGGCAAAGGACAAGTCACTTAAACTCCCAACGTCTCCCAGGAAATCCTCTGTAGTCTGTAAGTTACAATGCATTTGATCAATGTGGTTTTCTCACAGGGAATTCACCATGCCAATGAAATTAAAAATCCGGTCCCAAAAAGTGAGGTAGTAGAGTTATGTCAGACTCTAAACTATATAAAGGCCACATCTGTTCCAAATTCTATATTTCCCATAATACTCTCTATAATGTCCCATAGCTAGAAAGTGATTTAATAAATATTTGCTGAATTGCATTGAACTATCTTATGCATGTGGCAAATGCATAATGAACTCTAATGAAATAAAACAAAAAGTCCTATATTTTCAGGAGATCTATATGGTGCTTAAATGTTGAAGATGTGGTATATGGTATAGCACAAAGGATAGTAATCCTAGACCAGGCGACGGCAATGTATGACTCTGGAACCATATCTGGCTCGACCTCCCAACCCATCAGTCCGGGAAGAGCCCCAGGATGTGCCCCAGGGGGCCCTTCAGCCCCCGCCCCATATTCCAGTGCCTTCCACCTCCATCCTCCTCCTTCTGCAGGCGTTTATGGCTCTCGTGGCCAAAAAGGTTGACGACTATTGTCCTAGATGGTCAGAGGAACTTGGGAAGCTGCCACTTTCAGTTCTAGTATCCATCCTGTGGGTAGCTACTCTTAATCCTGTAGTTCATAAACCCACACTTATTGTGTTTGTTAATCCCCAGAAATTCATTTTCAGGGAAAAAAGATATTGTAAGAGTAATAGGCATTCCCTCAAAAAGCCTGGGCTTGCTCTCTTTCTCAAACACACATGGCACTCGAGGAAAAAAGTGGACCAAGGGGGCAGCTGGGTAGCTCAGCGGATTGGGAGCCAGGTCCAGAGATGGGAGGTCCTAGATTCAAATCTGACCTCAGACACTTCCCAGCTGTGTGACCCTGGGCAAGTCACTTGACCCCCATTGCCTACCCTTACCACTCTTCTGTCTTGGAGCCAATACTGTGTATTGGCTCCAAGATGGAAGGCAAGGGTTTAAAAAAAAAGTGGAACAAGATATAAAGGACTTTGGCAATGAGTCATACATGTAGGATATATTCATGGCTAAGGGTAACTCACAACTCGTGGCACTCCATGACCTAGAAGTTCTTCCTCTCTTCATAGAATCTTCACCCAGCTAGCTCCCTTTAGGTGCAGTAGCTCCCTAGGATAGTGATGGGCAAACTATTGCTTGCAGGCCAGATCGGGGGCCCCCTGAAATGTTCTATCCCATGGCATGACATTATTCCTAATCTGATGAATACAATGAGTAGGATACAAGACAATGAAACTTGGAAAGAGTTGCCTTAGAAACAGACTGACAGTTGAGCATTTCCTTTCCTTTGGCCTCCTCTTTAAAAACTTTGCCCATCACTGTCCTAGGAGAACTATTCCGTGTTTCCTTGTCTTCTTGAAAAGATAACCAGCTCTCTTTATTGCCACAAAGCAGTCACTACTTAAAACTCCTTCTTCCCTTGGGTAGCTTTCTCTCTGCCTTTGTGCCTTCCCTTTTTTCTTTGAACCCATGCAGTTTCCTCTCATTCTTGTAGCACTGATGGCACGGCCAGTAAATGAAGAGAAGAGAGGATGTCCTTATCTCTCTGTTGCCCTCTGGTACAGGGGAAGGAACCCGCCTCCACAAAGCTTTCTGAGTCCTGGATGTTCCAGCTGCTGAATAAATTACTTCTTTTATATAGAGACCCAAAGGGCATGACTAATTAGTCATAATTAACAATCATAAACTCTTTCCTATGGTGTAAGTTGTCTTTATGCAATAACTCAAGACCTTATAATCCTTTCAGGTTGATTAAGAATATTGCAAATTGTTGTAGAAAGATTGTGGGAAAGTTCCCTACACCTTCTTCATACTCGGAGATTAAATTCTGGGCTGTCCATAAATATGGTTCCTGCCCTCAAGGAACTCCCATTATAATTATAGAGAAATTATTTTCCTGTAACTATCTTTGTTATTGTTATTATCTGAGGTTTGGTACAAATGAGGGAGAAATAAACTTTAAACATTATTTTCATTGACATAATATGAATAATATTTTGAATTTACTTATATTAAATGGCCATTGGCCATATGTATGATAAAACAAGCATTTCAAACTTTCTATAACTCTTCAAATGTGAGTTTGATAGGGTTTTGTTAGTATTTCTATAAACAGTTCAAAAAGAAAAAGCCCATTTTTCAAATTGTTGCATGGTCTCCTACAGTCTTGTCTTTCTGTCTCCTATCTTCCTGTTCAGTTCAGCTGAGCACAATATGACACCTCTTCCTTTATCTAGCTCTATTCCTTTTCTCTTTTTCTACCTAACAAGGTATCTCTCAACCTTAGCCACATCCATTATCAAAACTAATTTCTTCAAAAAAAATCCATCATGTAAAAATAAAATAAAATTGTAAAATCCCATCATGTTCTGTTCCAGTACCCCCTAGAGATTAAAGATTGCAATCTAGCAATGCTAACATACCTATCTTTTCTCTATTTAGATACTTTCTCCATATATTCCTTAAGTTGTAAAAATATTAGCAAGTTAGTCCTTAGGGCAAGTGCAGACTAAATCAAAGAATCACCTGTCCTAGGCACTGAACATTAATTAGTTCTGTGTTGGAAGAAAAATGCCCCAATTTTAAAGTGAAAAATGGCTATTTAGGTAATAAAACTAATTAGAAATACAGAAAATTTACTATAAATTAATCCTGTTTGGTCTTTTTTATCATTATTTTTGATTAACTCTTATTTATACTTTATGGTCGTAGAGGGTGCCCAGAGTATGCCAGGGGCAGCGTGAAATGACTGCTGAATTTAAAGTCACAGGACCTAGATGCCAATCCCAGCTCTGCCACTTTCTACCTGAGAGATCTTGGGAAACTCATGTATTTTTTTCTGGGTTTTAATTTACTCATCCATAAAATAAAGGGAAAGAAGATGTCAAAGGAACCAATGGGCTGGCATAAACGACCTCCTATGTCACTTCTAGCTGTAAATTTATGCTTTCAAGACCTTTTGGGGCAGCTAGGTGGTACAGCGGATAGAGTGCTAGACCTAGAGGCAGAAAGACTTACCTTCTGGGGTTCAAATCTCACCTCGGAGATTTCCTAGCTATGTGACCCTGAGCAAGTTACTTAACTTTATCTCAGTTTCCTCATCTATAACATGAGCTGGAGAAGGACATGACAAACCACTCTAGTATATGCCAAGAAAATCCCCAATGGGGTCACAATGAGTCAGTCACAACTGAAAAAGACTGAACAGCCACAAAAAGGCTTTTTAAAGTGTTAATGTGATTTATTTTTTCTTATGTAGTCAATATATACCATATATTCTGAATATTGTAGAAGCATACCTATAATAACATTTCATATGTGATATTAGGATCATAGATGGGAAAGAGAGTTTGTGCTTAAGGAAGCATTGTTATTAATGAGTGACACATTTAAACCTGTAATGTACTTCCTGTAAGAGTTCCTGTAAGAAATCTGCTGGCTCAAATAAGCAAAGAGGCTGACTTAGTTCAGGGGGTACCGATTGAACAATAACAACAACAAAAATGTTGAATACTGAATTTCTTCCTGGATTACTGAGTCAGATTACTGAGTCAACTTATTGAGTTACTAAGTGAGGTCAGGATAATGGAGTAAACATAATAGGTTTTAAATTCATGAAGTGGAAAAAAAAAAGAATAGAGTTGCACTGCCTAAAATAAGTTTTTTTGTTGATATAGTCTTTAATATAGAACTGATACATCTGCTACTTTCAAATCTGGTGTAAATATCTCAAGATGATGTGACCTGTAGGCTTAAATTTTAATTTTATTATATTCCAGATCTGCTAGGTCAATGAATCAGAAATCTCCAAAACAGTGCAAAAAGATCATACAACTAATGTGGATAGAAACTTAAAACCCTTTTTGAAATGAATAGGCCTCTCAAAAACACATTTTTCTTATTCTATATTAAAAAATACCCCTGTATACGTAGATGAGAAGCCACAACTCAAAGCTGTACTGTTCTAAACTCCCTTTGGAAGAATGTTGGAAGGATCATTAATATAAACAACATTTGAGCTTTGAGTGCTTATTGGTAAAGGCAGGGAATGAATTCCATATAATGACTTGGTTAATTATACCTTTGTTTAAAAGGAGGAGTTTTGCTTGTTTTCAGTTTTGTAGTTACCTTTAACTCCATTCCCAAGAGGCTCTGCTTCTTTTGAAATTTCACATTTTCTATTACCATCCTCTCTTTAGAAAATCAAAGTGTCATAAGTGAAACATAGCTATCCTTCCCTTACTCCCCACCATCACTCTTAGAAACATGTTGATATTTAATTTTCAAAGGATTATCTAGACTTGAATTAATTTTTAGAAAAGGAAGTTGAGGAATCTGTTAGATTTTAAAATAATAATATTTTTATTCTACTAAACCTTTTTACCAGTGATCTTATTTGGAATTTAGATATTTGAGTCATGAATTTAGACATTCATGAAAAACTTGTTTGCATTGCTTTTATGTTGAAAAGGTTTCCTGTTCCTCTCTAGATTAAAAAAAAATCATGATTTCATTTATTAATAGGGCTACTAATTCCAAATTACTAAATAATAATAATAATGATGATGAAATTCTTGCCTGAATCTTTAATTCTCTACATAAAATACTTGTTATATTTTAATATGGACATCTTTTTCTACAAATGAACAAACTGAAATCTCCACTTCTCTATTATTTATTATTATTAATTTATTATTATTAATAAAGGAAACTTAGTATTAATTTTCCTATCATTTCTACTGTTAGATAATAAAATAATTCCAAATAATTTGTGATTTATTAATATTAATAATGTCGATAATAATTCAGGGTTTGCTATAATCAACAACACTTCAAAATCTAGCTTAGCTGATCGTTTTCTAGTTTTTACACTTATTATTACCAATATATACCAGATCTGGATTGATATGTTGCATTTTAAAAAAATATTTATTCATTCCTTATGATCAGCTGCTAGCAGAATGCCTTATAGAGAATATGTGCTTAGTAGATCATATGAACCCAATGCTTCCAGTTTGATTGTTCTGTTCATTTAAGCCAACTTGAAAATTCATTACTTAAAATGAGTCATTCAGTAAGATCTGTATTTCATCTTTAAGACGTCGATTTTCTTGAACTGAAATCCTAATGTAACCATTGACATGTTTCATTTGAAATCCTCATGGATTTTTTTTAAGCTTTTCATTTCCAATAGCATAAAGTAAAAGATCTCTGAAGGTGAAAGGCTGAATTTTAAATAGTTTCAACTATCAGTAGATCTCAGCTGCAGCTATATTATGTTTTAATACCAATTATGCTTCCTCATTTCTGGTTGGAAACTCTTTAGAATTTCTTTTGTAAGCTCGCTGTAGAAAAATGTGTGTATCTGAGAGGATTACTTTGGATGAATACATGGGCTCTCCTTCCCCTGGATACTTTGTACACTTGGTAAAATGTGTCAATAATTTGGGGTGGAGGGCATTTCATACACTCATAAACCGTGTATTCACTCAGCCACTTGGAATAGAATCAACACACGTGAAGAAGTCTAAGGGTGGGTTCGAGGCTTTAGCTAACGTGCTAGGCTGGTACTTTGCTTAGTAATGCATGAGGCAAAGTGACAACCCCTCAGCGTGTAACGCGATGCGTGTTGTGGGGAAGGCGGACTGATGGGACATCGTCCTGGCGTACCTTTCTCATATGTCACTGTGCATACCCCTGGCTCTTATCTGTCATGTATGTGACATGCCCCAGTGAGGTTTAATATGACAGAACTCTTTATTTGAACCCTGTGGACCCTGATCTCACCTGACAACCCCAAGCATTAACAGTGAAATTCTCTCCGATACAACCATGTTGTGTCTGTCAGAGTGCTGAGGCAAAGTGTCGTGCTGTTCATCAGAACAAGGGAGATAAGTTATTTGCTCTTTCGTGTCAAGTTTGTGAAACAGTAAAGCAAATAGAAATGGTCACACATGTCTTCAGTACATTTGTTTTTATTGCTGCCTCTGAAATGCTTTAAAATTCAGGAAAAATTTAAAATTCTCCACTCAGATCCAACAAGTTAAAAAAAAACAACAACAAAAAAAACATTAAGCTGAAAAAAAAATGTTGCTTCTCATGATGATGGCATGAACCTCTGGACCCATAAGCCTTACGCTTGATGAATAAAGTTAAGCTCTCATTAGTTCTTGTGACTAACCTTTCCAAGAATGATTTTTGTGCTTATTAATATTACAACCAGGAAAACACCTATGCATGTCTATGTTTGGCAGGTAACAGATGCTTCTGTGGGAACGTTGACTTCAAGTCAAAGTATCACCTGAGAAGTTCATTATTCTAAAACTGTTTTCAACTTTCCTTATGAGCGACTACTTAATTGCTATGCTTTTATATACTTTCCCCTCATTATAGATCAACTCTTTTTTTTTTCAATTTCCTGAAGAAATAATGAATGACCAATATTTTGACATTTGAGTTTTTTCTGTGCAAGGTTAAATTAAAATTCTTTCAAATGGAATAAATGTTACTGATGAAAAATATCCAGAGTAGAAAATCAAACTTTTGGCAATTTACAAATTAATAATGAGAAGTAATTGCTAGAAATATTTTTAAAGAATAAAACTCTGTAATTTACAAGTTTTTATGAAAACAAATGATTCATCTACATGTGAAAAAAATTCATTCCACTTGAGGTGCTCTTGATCTGATTGCTGAATGGAAGGTCTTTATGTCAATAAGATTAAAATGTAACTTTTAAAATTAATTGCTTTAATTTTAATTGACTATAGTTAACAAGCATTATATATGCATCTCCATGTATAACTCAAGGAACACATTAAATATAAATCTGTTTCCAAAGTTATTGAAAGCTGTTTTTTTCTTGAATTCTCATGAAATGTGTGTTTCTTTCTTTTGTACACAATGACAGTTTAAAATGAAAAAGAAATAATTGGAAACAGTATCATACATTTATTCTTCAAGAATTAAAAATGGAATCTTTAGAGAGTAGAATTAATAATTATCACCAAGGACAGCTCTCTTACTTAATTGTTAGGCTATGTAAATATTACAAGTTATGAAATAAATATGTGTTCAGTATATTTGTATCTGGTTGTATGACCAAAAATATATTCATATTCAGAGTCAGAATGCATTCTAGGTGATCAGGTAATAGAAAGGATACAGTTAAAACTCTAAATTCTTCTAATATGGATAGATCTTTACCTTCATTCTCAATCTGAATTAAAGGTCTACATTGTCTCCATTTTGTTTATTTATCCTTTCGTGTTCATGTACATACATTTATATTTTAATTAAAAAAGGAATACAATCTTTAACAATAGCAGGAATTTCTAATTGCATACATACTATGCACCCCCCCACCTCCAAAATTTCTGCTGGTAAAGATTAAAGTATAAAATTGTCACTCTTTTTTTGATATAAAAGTTGCTAATAAATTTAAAAAACATCCAGTAGATTTTTATGATATTATAACTTGTGCAGCATTCACTTCTGTGGCTAAATGTTTGGTACTACTAGAAAATACTATTCACAGACATTTTCAAGGACTTTTCATTGTTTTCTGTAAATCTGGAAAATATTTCTCATAATCCATTACCTTGAACACTGGCTAAAAGAAAATAGTTTAGTTCCTTTCATTCTAGGTCAGTATATGAAGAGAATGTTCATAGCATCATCCAATGGATTTATTTATGTTAACAAGCCAATCTGTTTAATTCAAACTAATAGCCCATGGTATAGGGGCATTTCAAGACAAAAACAAAGTCAGGAAATGTGTAGATGATGTGGCTTATTGAAATTGTGTGGCTCTATACTGTCTACATATGCATAGAAGCATTATATAGAAGAAACCATTCATCTGTAATCAAATGGCTTTTTCTGTTTGTTGCAGACCTGACGGAATTGGAACCGTTTCAGTGGAAGAAAAAGAAAGGTTTGAGGAGATTAAAGAAAGACTTTCTTCCCTTTTAGAAAATCAAATTAGCCATTTCAGGTATGGTTTCCCCCTATGTTTGCTGTTTTCCAATCTGTCCTATCAGATTACTCGTAATATCACTTCCCTGCCCCAAATCCTACACTGGCTTCCCGATGGTCAACAGGATTCCATCCAGTATCCTTATCCATAATGCAGAGCTCTCAACAACTTTATTTCAAACTACAGTTCAGTGAGATACAATGAAAGGTTACTCTTTTCACTTGAAATTCCTTTATTTTTTCTGATTTGGTAACTAATCTTACCCATTTATGAAGATTAAACCCAAAGCCCTCCTCCTCCTTGAAGCTTATCACACAATGAGTTGCTACAGTGATCTCTCCTTCCTCTTCACTTGCCATCCATAGCACTCACTTCATGCTAAGTCATATATAGCCTTACAGTGTTATTATCTTTATAGTCTCACCTGCCTTGAGAGCAAAGACCATTTTTTAAAAATACTGGAGTGATTTACCATTTCCTTCTCAGGTGAGGAAATTGAGGCAAAAAGGGTCAGGTGATTTGCCCAAAGTAACCCAACTAGTAAGTAACTGAGGCTAGATTTGAACTCAGGTCTTCCTTAATCCAAGCCTAATACACTATCTACTGTGGCACCCAAATGCCTTTTTTTAAAAAAAATCAAAAAAATTTATTTTCAACAAAAAAGACAATGATTTAAATAATAACATATGAAGAAGTCTATTTTAGACATTTGTTGGTATCTTTAACGATAACTTATTAAAATAAGTTTGTGCCCTTCTTTGTGGCCAATACCTTGTTTCTAAGTAGAGAAATTAATATTAGAGAGAGGTAAATTCTTAAAGGGGAGAATCTGGGGAAAAGGGCACAAATAGAGAATTTGCCTTTGGCAGGAATAAAGACCAAATATATATGTAATACTGGAACAAAGAAGACATGAATTTTTTGTGATTCAAAAATATGAACTAGATCAATGAAATTGGTGTATTTTTTTAAAACCCATACCTTCTACCTTAGAATCAATACTAAATATTAGTTTCAAGGCAGAAGAGTACTTAGGTTAAGCCATTTGCCCAGACTCACAGATCTGGGAAGTGTCTGATGGAGGCCAGATTTGAACCCAGAAGCTCTCATCTCTAAGCCTGGCTCTCAATCTACTTAGCCACTTAGCTGCCCTGAGTTAATGTGTTTTTAAGGAATATCCAATTCACCTAATTTCATATTTTACTGTTTTAACACTAGCTTTCTTGTGTGACCATGAGAAAGTCATTTTACCTATTTCCTCATCATAAAATGAGATTTTGTCAGCTTAATGAAAATGACATGATTTCATTTCTGTGCCAATACGAATTTTTAATCCTATAATGATATTGAGGCCTACAAGCAAAAATAAATAAATAAATAAATAAATAATCATGAGTTGATTTGATTATAATTTTCACACACACGTGTGTGTGTATATATATGTGTGTATATATATAGTTACATATATCTAGGTTATTCGAAGAGATATTACATAGTCCTGAAAAAATTGATAGCTTATCAGAACATCAAATCAATATATATGCTAAAAAGTATGATGAAAAGAATTTTCTTCCTTTAAATATATCAGTTCAGTTGTTTTTCAGTCATGTTTGACTCTCTGTTACCACATTTGGAGTTTTCAGGGCAAAGATATTGGAGTGGTTTGCTGTTTCCTTCTCCAGCTCATTTTACAGATGAGGAAATTATGACCAACAAGGTTAAGTGACTTGTCTAGAGTCACACAGCTAAGTGTGTCTGAGTGCCAGATTTGAACTCAGAAAGATCAGCCCCAGCACTCTCTCTATTGAGCCACCTAACCAACCTTTCAAATATATATGTAAACTTAAGATATATATATATATGTGTATATCTGCATCTTTACAGTGCATACTGTAAATGCATGTGTGTGTATATAAATATACAGATTATTCCCAAAGTCTTAGAGCAGGTGGGTTTAATAGGGTAATATTACACTAAGATTTTTGGGACACCCTGAATAGGTAAAGGACCCTAATGATTACTTTTGTACCTTATTGTGTGTTGAAATATTTACATTTGTGTATGTAATGGAAGCTAATGCTAATTTAAAACATACCCAGTAGGGCTTCAGAGATCTGAAATGCTAAAAAGTAATCTGGAGATCATTAGCATTCCATTCATAAAGTACATTACCTACAGGTTAATGGGAATAAACAATAGAGAGGACAATGAGTGGATTATGCAAATACACTGAAAAGATTTAGGCAGGAGGAGGGAAATACTGTACAAGAGCCAAATTTGTGTTTTACTTAAAAGTGGATTAAGGTTGTGGATGTACAAGACATTTTGCTAATTTGCTAATAGCCTAAAAGACCACTATCCCTTCTCTGCATCCCCCCCACCCCCTCAAGAAAGAAAGAAACCAGCCAGTTTAATAAATGTCTCCTTGCTATTTAAAAAAAAAAAAAGGAAAAGGAGAGAAAAGAATCTTTGAGGAGGAGTGCTAAGTGAGAAATATGGAAGAAAGACAAATAAATTGCTAAAGGCACTTTTGAAGCAATCCACCACCATATTGGCATGACCTTGTGATTGTGGGCTTTATATGAGGTCACTAAAATTTTAGCAAAACTAAAGCATATTTTAAAAAGCTATAATCTATTTTTATTGAAATTTCATATGATAAAATTCTCTGAATTTAAAATCAAGATCAGAGAAAAATAGAAAACAACTCTTTTTCTTCTTATCATGATGTCACTCACAGAAATTAAGGTTTATGAGTGGATTAAATACTAATGAAGCAACTTGGTGCAGGGAAATACATTGTGGATTTTGGAATCCAAGGACCTGTGTTTTTGAATCCTAACTCTGTCATTTACCTATAAGATAACTCATTCACCCTTCTTCGTTCCTGGGTTCCTCATCTGTAAAATGAAGGGGTTGGAATCCAAGATGGCACTAAAGCTATGAATCATTGATCCTAGAAACCAAGAATTCTTAAGTGAAACTGTGAGTTTATGTGAGGAGTCACATTTAATCATGTTTTCCTTCGACATAGACAATATAAGTCTCAAGTTTTAGGGTCATTTCTATGTTTCCTAAAGGAACATAGCTGCTTTTCTAAGTGTTTTAAAACTAAAATGCTTTTGATTATGAATAACCTGAAAAAAATCATTCCTATTTCTCTTGTTTTGTTATCATTTGAAAGATGAATGTCATAGCAAAGTGGTATTCTAAGGCTAGTATAGCTCCCATAACATTGTGAAAGTTTTGCTGAACATAGATCAATAAAATAGGGAGAACCCAGCCTAGAACCGCAAAATGGAAGAGACCTCACACACTACATTCTTTAGGGGAAGGGAAATAAGGATGAACTGCTTCAAAACAATAGCAAGAACTTTTGCCACTTTGTAGTAAGAATCTGTGCAGCCCACTCACATTTTTTTCTCATCCTGGTGTCTGTCTGTCTCTCTCTCTCTCTCTCTCTCTCTCTCTCTCTCTCTCTCTCTCACCACCCTTCTCTCCTAGTGTTTGTATGTTCAGAAAATCTTTGTCGCATATCAAAGAGCAGGTACATGATTAATGTGGTATGGATTCAGGCCATGTTGTTAGTGGCAGGTGAGAGACAAACTGAGGATTAAGTATGGCAATTGGGAAGGTTTTTGATTATGACACTAAAAACAGAAGGTAACTGACTAGAGAGCTGGAGAACCATAGTCTTGTCCTAGTAGTTGAAATGAGAGCATATGGGGATTCTATTTTTCAGTTTTATATAGATTTCTAAATATATATGTACATACATACACACATAAATATATGTAATAAATGTAACATTATACATAAATATATAATATTTATTATATGTAAATATGTATTTTATATGTGTATGATTTCATTTTATATTGAGGCTTTTAAAAAGGTAAGGAAGAATTGATCATTAAATGCATTTTGTTACATTCCCTTACTACCTTTACTTTTTTTTAAAAAGCACATACTTTGCACACTCAATACCAAAAAGGTAGAAAATGCTTCAGCCTTTTTACTACAGTAAGTTCTCTTAACAATTAGGGCATTTAAGGTATGAAACTGAACAAACTATATGCAGTCAAAAGCTTCCCCATTAAAATGGTGAGATTTCCCTCCCTTCGCTGAAGTCCCTTATTCAGCATTGAACAAGGAATTATAGGAGCTTTTAAGTTAGACATAAAATGTTTGACCTCTCTCATCTCTTTTTTTGTCTCTGTTTTTAAAGATACTGCTTTCCCTTTGGACGACCTGAAGGTGCTCTCAAAGCTACACTTTCATTACTTGAAAGGGTATGTTTGGACTGGAATGTTCATGTGTCACTTACTTTTATTAGTTGTCTTTTGTATTCAAAGAGGACCAAAATGACATCACGATGTCAAGGTGTTCCGGTCAAGATGTTTATTATTGCCCTGGTGAAAGATACCTATTTCTTGGCTACTTTTCTTTTTCTTTTTAGGGTTTTTCTCCTTGTCTCCCCTATCTACTGCTCCTCCCCAAACATTAAAATTCTTCTCATACACTGCTACTGCTGCTACTACTACTAGTCATGTCTTCTGTAAACCTGAAGTTTCACTGACCTCTTCTCATTTAATTCATTACTCTTCTCGTCAAACTATGATGATCTTTCTTGTCTTCTCTCCATTTTAAATAGTTCAGTTACCCTCTCAAATATCCCTTCATTCTGCCTTTGTTGCTTCTCTACATGTTCACTTCCTTCTCCCTCTTGCTTTGTTCCACTGGTATATTTCTGTTGATATTACCTCCTGTATCTTCCATCTTTTCTGGTCACTTCTTCCATTTCTCCTCATAACACCCTCATTGCTTAGACTTAGAACATTTTTCCATTCAATATTCACTAATGCTTTTCTTCCTCTGCATCTAAAACTCACCCCAATATTTATTTCTTCAATGACATCTAATCTAACTTACTAATAATTTTTTTCAACATGCAGAAATCTTTTTCCTCATAACAAGAGAAAAGAAAACAGGATTCCATCCTTACCTATGAAAAATAACATTATTCTAAAAGTGTATTTCTCTGCCCTCTCTAAAATCTAAACATTTTAAAGGAAGAAGCTATTTATGTAGTGTACCAGAGTGGCCTAGCATCTAGATTCTAGCTGGCCACAGAGTCAGAGAGATCTAGATTCAAGTCTTACTCCACCTCTGACACATAGAAACTATATAATTTATAACTCTAAGCATGTTATTTGATCTGTGTGTGATCTATGCAACTGTATAAATTCTCAGCTTCAGAAGAGGGGCAATACTGTTTGAGTAAAGGGAGTTTCTTCATTGGGACTTCCTTTTGCTGATAAAATTACCATGTTCAGTTGCTGATAAAATTACAATGTTCAGGGCTAATTTCATGCTCTGATTTACCAACTTCCTTTGCTAGATCCAATCCTTTGCTAATTTCATTTTAAATATTTTATTACACATCAAAACCTTTCCAGTTAGAAAAAAAGAGGCAAACTCCATTCCTGGTATTGCAAGGGGAAACTAAAACTGGTGGCAAAAATAATATCTTTGGATTATATGGATTTTATATTCTAGCCCTGTTCTCCATTGCCTCATCCCTGGTTACTGTACCTCATCTAGAGCAAGATGCAGTTGAAAAAGCCAATGTAGTTGTTTCTTTTTTGGTTTAGATTTTCATAATATTAGGAATTTATATGGAGAGCTTTAGGCTATGAATTTGAAAAGTCTGGGTAAAAAATGTACTGAGTTAAGGAACAACAACAACAACAATACATATGGGTACAAGAAAATCCTTAATAGTTCTTTCACGTTTGGAACTGGCAATCTGTTGGTTGTACCTATTATTCAAAGCCCAATTCCTTTGTTAGGTTTCTGCAAAGTAGAAAAAAAGTGGCAGAAAGAAACTTTGTCCTAATCATATTTTCTGACCAGTGAGGAAAAGTGATCTTTGTATCAAATGGATCTACTCCATGACTCTGGCAGAAATAAGGAGAAATATTTGGGGTTATCTCACTTCTACCCTCTTCAAATATTCTCATTAGTTGGTGGTAACAGTTATCCTCCTCTACCTCCAATCCCCTACCCCTCAAAAAGCCACCTACCTTTCAAACTAGAAGTCTGCTGGTTATATAAAGAAAAAGAGGGGCGGGGGGAATAATAGATCTCACTTTTTTAATTTAAACAACTCTTTGCCTTTTATACTCCCATTGCAGGAAGAATATTATATCCCTCTATTTATCCTCTTATGCTATGAAGTTTTGCTTAATTTAAATATTCCTATTCATAATAGTGGCAGAGAATCACATTCTGAGTAGTTCTAAATTAACTTCCCTAAAAATTTAATTCACCTCTAGAAGTAGGGTTAGAATTAGAATTTAATTAGAATTTCACATTTCTGTGATAACTTACAATGATTAGAGTTAACATGGTATCTGTCCAGTCTTAGAGCCTGGAAAATCTAGGCTTAAGTCCTGTCTGGGACACATCCTAGCTGTTTTAACAGAGGCAAATCAATTAATCTCTCAGTGCTCCAGACAAATGTCCATAACTGAATTACAGACTAGTTACTGATCTGCATCAGTGGAGGCAATTCTGCACCTAGCCCCTTCCTTGCCCTTTTTGCCTACACTGTGCTCCACTATCCCTGTAAGTATTACTGCTTTTCCAAGCCCAGGTTCCTCCTTCTGATTCCCTAGAGTCTAGCTAGACCAATGAAATTTAAAGATCTGCCTCCCTTTCTCCCTTCAAAAAAGGGAACAATGCTAGTTTGAGATGCATAGACATTTAACCCATGGGGCAATGCATTACAAGAATTATTCAGGCACTAGAATGCCTGATGTCTAATATAAAGTTCTAATTATATGTTGGAGTATCCCCCCCTATAAGATTATGTGAAGAAAAAATGAATTTGTGAGAAGGCTGAATTTTGTTTTCATTTTAAAATAGCGAAAGAAATGTTGACTGGTAAAATTATAACATTACATCATAGGTCAGCATAATTGAAATGATTAGAAATTAGGGTCCTGGATCATACAGAAGAAAATAAATGGAATGGAATAATAAATATAAAAATTGGATGTTTAATATCCCTATACTACTTCCTCATAGATGAAATACTAATAGAACAATGAATATGCTAGACAAATGCACCATATTTGGAAATTACTAAGTGTTTGGATTTTGGTCCACATTTTCACACTACTTGCTTTATTTGAAAAAAACTTTCTAAAAGCAAAATAACAAAACCTTATTGAATATGTGAAGGGTTGGGGCTATATTAACAAGCATTGAAACATATGATATATTGAAAAATATGCATCCATCCCTGAGAAAGTATTATGGGAAAGAATTCATGATTATTATTTAATCATTTGAAATCTAATTTGGGATTGAGTTGACTTAAAAGAGTTTGAAAAACTAATCATTCATCTTCTAACTTAATTTTCATTTGTCATTTATCTTTTAAAAGAAATAAGGAAAAACTAATTTTAGAGCCCAGTGAACAGACATAGACAAGGTACCCTTTTAATCTCTTAGAGAAAGGGCAAATGTACTCTCATGGACATTGACCAGTTCAACAAAATAACATTTTCCAAGACTAATGAGCTTTCCCTCTGCTTTCAGTATATTGTCTCCTCAATAAAAGCAGGTTACAATAATTAAGAATATGTTGATGAGAAAGGAAAGCGTTAATTCATCCGCAGTGAATTTTTGTTGTTTTGTTTTTCTTCTCACATCTTACTCAGTATAGTACTCAGAAAAACTGGGCTTTGAACTTAGAATGTGCATTGCAAACTTTTTATTTTTATCTTTTCTCCTGCACTGTAATTCTGATCAACAATCGCTGCTATGCTAGATGGTCTTGGGTGTGTCTGGAGTGTGGCTGATGAGTAATACAGAATGCTGACATGGCATGTGAAAGGTTTTGATATTAATAAACGAGGGTTCAGGGGAGAGGAATGGAGCAGGTTTGAAATGAGGAGCAATCGCTCATTTGCCAATTATTCTTCCCTTTGATGTTGTCTGAAACTGCTTGCTATGAATATTAGAGTTGAAGATGCTTGATGTGATTTGTTCCTGTTTTTTGGTAGGTTTTAATGAAAGATATTGCCACTCCCATACCAGCAGAAGAGGTGAAGAAAGTGGTCAGAAAGTGTCTAGAGAAGGCTGCCTTGATCAATTACACTAGACTTACAGAATATGCCAAAATAGAAGGTCAGTACAGTGAGCAATTGCCGAAGTGGCTGTGGGAGCCAACAATGCCTATTAACTGACTATTCTGTGAGAAGTCTTTTCCTTTTCCTGAACAAACCTGTACCATAGCAAGGGGAAATGTCTCATTAAAATCTCAGCTGGTGAACTGTAGAGCTTTTTCCTATTCATTGCTTTAATATGCCTCCTGGGACTTTGCTTGAATGAAAGACCCAGGCTTCGTGCTTAAGTTGTCCTTTGTTCTTATTTTGAGTTTTCAAGAAACGAAAAGGTGTTTTCATGGTTTGTGTTTTTTAGCATTACTGTAAGTATGTCTAACATTTAAACTATTGGCAGTGTATTCTATCCTGATCAATAATAATGTGATGTCATGTGAGAGTGTTTTCTGATATTCTGTACTCACGTTTATAAATGGGAAACTTGTTGATATCGTCAGCACTGAAATAAACTGATAGAACTACCCAGAGCTTTTAATTACTTGCAATATATTAATGCATTTGAAAAATTAGATCTCATGAGAGAACTGTGCATTTTTTCTCTTTCTTTGGATTTTATTCATTAAGGATAATTATCTTTTGGATAATTTTTAAGAGATATTGAAGTTTGTGATATAGTCACAGAACTAATTTTTTTCCTTAGGATGCATAAACTGAAATAGTTGAAGGGAATAGAAATGGATTGTGATAGTTTGTTTAAATAAGTATAAAACAATGTGTCCTAATATACACATGGAATTAACTTTGGGAGAACAAAAAGCTTTTCATTAATTATTTTTCAAATATATTTCTAAAACATCCTCTAACAAAAAAAATAATCAGCATTTGAAAATCTTCAATAACTTTTTAATATTAAAATGTTCATTAGAGAGTAGGCATATGCATTAGCTAATTTTAAAACTGCTATCAAAATCATAGAAAATTAAATAAGGATGATATGATTAACTGTAGTATGAATTCTTTTTCTCTCCAAATCTGGCCAAGCTCTCTGACAAGCATGAGTTAACCAGCCTCCTGAGTGATTAACAAAAAAAGCCATCCCATCACTATAGCAACCAATATTATATCACGAGAGTAACAACATGAAATCTCCTTAGTTACCAGTTTAACATCATTAATTATGATATCATGTTGTGTTAAAGCAAAAGCGATGAATATTAGATTATTTGGGAAAAATGAGAGAAATATCTCAGTATCCAGTTTTTGAATACTCATTGAAATAATTTTGATGGATTGGGAATATTGGGCTTGCTGAAAATTTATGAAGAGAATAAATATAAAAATAGATTTCATAACCTTTTAAAACTATGCTTAAGACAGAAAAATAGAGTGAAGGAAAGGACATCAATAGACAAATTTAGTATATATGAAATTTGTTTTGAAAAAAAATGACCTGAACTTTATATTTAAAAAAAACTCATAAGAATGCTTTTTTCTCTCCATCAAAATCCATGTAATTCATTTCATTTGGATTACTGACATCCAAGAATATTTAAGAGGAATGTGGACTGTTATATTCCATCCTATAGCTTATCATTTCTTTCTCTATTTTGAGCTATGTCTCTATTCTCATACATAAGCTTTAAAAATTTACTATTTTTTGTATACTTCACCAAGACACACATTTTAATTCATGATATAGACATAACCCTAGGCCTAGAGCACAGATCATAAGAAGCAACGTTTGTTTATGTGTTTGAAATATAAAATTAACCCCTTTAGACGAAGGTATATGATTTCTTGGCTATATATTCCTAATAATGACAAAAATGCAATGGGCAACTTCATTTTTTTTTCTTTCAGTGATACCATTGATAAGACAAAAGTGTCAGTTATGGAACTGTTTCCAAAATATTGTCAGAATCAGAATAACAAAGCTTTCCCTTTCAGAGATAAGAAATACCTGTTTATCAAAAAGAAAAAAAAAGAATCCTATGCCCTTGAATTCTGTTACCTTTAGCTTTTTAATGGAAAGAGTCATTATAATTTTATATGGACTACATCTAAAATCTAATCATATTCTAGTTAAAAGAGAAAAGGAGCCAATTTTTTTCTGTACCATATTGGCCTATCTCACTGATATGATTTTGTATGAAATAATGTTCATTTTTTTCCCTCTAAATTCTTTTTGCTTATGTTTTAGGCCCAGCAGAAAAGGAAACAGGTGATTATCCAACCCCCTGCATGCACATGCCATTGTCTTTAGTGTGGTGTGATGATGTTGTGGTGTTGATGTACCAATGCCTTCCTTTTGTATTTAAAAAAAAATTATACCATTTTGGCCAGAATGCAAAGAAGACCTTGATAGTATATGAGCTAATAATAGCTGAATGAGCACTCAGTGCAAAATTCAACAATTGATACAACTTTTCTTTATGAGGTTAGGGGAAAAAAGAACATAGATTTGCAAGTTATGAATTTTGATGTAAGAACCTGAGTACCCTGATTCAGTAACCATGAGATCTTGCACACACATACAGGAGAAAGGGAGAGGGAGAGGGAGAAGGAGAAGGAGAAAGAGGGGGAAAGGAAGAGGGAGAGGGAGAGGGTGAGAGAGAGAGAGAGAAAGAGAGAGAGAGAGAGAGAGAGAGAGAGAGAGAGAGAGAGAGAGAGAGAGAGATCTTTTTCTCAGATGAAGATAAAATGAAATTTAATGATCTTATGCTAAAACACATGAGATTTATAGTAAATGAAAAATATTCCTAACACCAAATACTTGTATGAACCCAATGGATGTGGAGCTATGACTCAGTGTAGAATGATGACCCAACCATACTTAATAGGATGTTCAACTCTTATCTATGTCTGTCTATAAATTGTCCATTGAGTTCTGTCTTGATGGAATTATGCTAAACATTATGGAAACCATCATCTACATCCTTTAGCATTTGTTGGGATTATTAAAAATAGAATTAAGTAATTGAATGAATCTCTTTTTTTCTGGCAGTTAAAAAAATTATCCAGCATACTTTAGGTTACAGTTTTGCTTGAAAGCAAGGGAAGGACTGTCTGACCACTAAAGAGCCTTTTTGTCCTGATTTTCTGTGTTTAGGGTAAATTTTGCATATAACTTCTTAGATTCCTAGCTAAAGGTTTTCAATAAAATCTCATCCTTTATTTTTTTCTATTTATCTCTTCTTTCTAGCAACCAACTATCATATTTACCTAGTATTCTACAACAGAGAGTTAAAGAGAAAGAGAGGCAGGAAAAGAGAAAAGGAACTATTGTCAATGATTGCCAAATATAGTTTAGATATATGGACTAGTGAGAACAACAGACCTCCAAAAAATCCATCCTAAAAGTAAAATATGTAGGATAGGAAATCAAGAAATTTCTTGGACTTTGGTCTTAACAATGCTAATAAATTGCCCTTAGACTTTAGTCAAGTCACTTAACCTCTCTAGACCTCACTATCTTTATCAGCAAAACAGAGACGTTGGAACAATTACTCTGCATCAGTGTAGCATTTTAAACCATACTCTGAAGATCTTACTTCACTTCTTCAAATAGTCTTGATTTCACACTTCCTAGATCTGTGAACCTGGGAAAGTCATTTAACCCTGTTTTCCCAGCCCTTACCATTCTGAATTAGAAGGGTATTTTTTTAAAGCCTTGATTTCAACAGTGTGATTTTCTCTATACTCAAAGATCAGAAACTCTCTGTAATTTGGCAGATGGTCTGCATCAGTTACTATCACCAAATAATTAATAAAAAATAAGTTTCTCTTGGCAAATAGTTAATAATAGCAGTAATAAAACTTAATGGCTCATCTTTGATGATAAGCAGCTCTCTAGATTAATCCACAGATCATAGTCAATCAACAAGATGCCACTTAAAGCCTTTCCAACTTGGTAGGACCTGCCAAAGTTCATCAACATCGCCTTTAAGAACCCTGGACTACCTTCACAGCACAGTGAAGCTTCAGAATACCTTCTTGATAAAGGTGTATTTCAAGATCTTTTGCATTTTAATCTTACCGTAGCTCTAGTGAAGTTGATAAGGCAGGTGGTATCAACCCTGTCTGGAGCTGAAGAAATGGAACCATTAGAAGGAATAAGTGACTTTGTTATTATGAACTGGTGGCAGAACTAGGATAAAAACCCCAGATCTTCTGACCCCTTAACCACTTATCTCACCATAGTAGCTTAGTCCTTCTCAATGTGGAAGTGAGAATGAGTCCTCCAAAAATATGGAGCAGAGCAGCCATGTGGAGGTTCATCCATCCTAAAGAAGAGAAATATTATCCCCAACCCTTTATCCAACTTCTCCCCAGCCTTTCTGCCACCGATATGTAAAATCTCACTAACTAGCAAGTAAGAAATTCAAACAAAATGATTTTTAGGATTATCTTTTTGGAAATAAAAAAAGAAAATACAGTTCAACTTTATTCATTTAACCATTTAGGGAAACCAGACTAGATTGTTGAAAAAAAAGGTTTTATTTATTTTTATTCATATTTTTACTTTATATTTTAGAAGAAATGGAGATAATAACATGATAATAATGATGATAATAACTGGCATTTATATATAATATAGTGCTTTAAATTTGCAAAGTGGAGCAGTTATATGGCTCAGTGAATAAAGCACCAGACCTAAAGACAAGAGGTCCTGGGTTCAAATCTGATCTCAGTTACTTCCTAGACCCTAGGCAAGTCATTTAACCTCAGTTGCCTAGGCCTTACCACTCTTCTGCTTTATAAACACTGCTTAGTATCAATTCTAAGACAAAAGGTAAGAGTTATTTTAAAAATAATAAAAATAAAAAATAAAGTTTGCAAAGTGCCTACCCTCTTATCATTCTAGCCTCACAACCACCCTTTGGGGTAGGTACTATAAGAATTATTATCCTTATGGTTTAGAAACGGAAACTAAACCACATAGAAATTAAGTAACTTACCCATCATCTCACAGCTTAAACGTGGCATGGGAGGTAATAGAACCCAGTTCTTCCAGATTTTCAAGTCCTACAGTCTTATTAACAAAATATTGCCTAAAAGAAAGATTTAAGAGATCATTTTTAAATTAAATATTTTAATTGACTATTATTTGGAATTAAAATGTTAATAACACATTAAAGAGATTCTTAAAGTACCAGAAAATGCTTTAAAACAATTTTTGAATGTTATATCAATTTCCCTAGTTCTTAGTTATACTAAGAAGAGGTTTGCCTAGCAAAGGAGTTCAGCCCAGCCACCTATAGGCTTATTAGAAATACTGCTTTGGTAGAATCCAAGTTAATGAGATGTTACTGTTGATATGAGTGGCATTATAAGGACAAAATGTGGACAATGTATCTAGAGCTTCTCTTCCTGTTCCCCTGTTCTTGAGCCCATAAATGTTGAAATCATTGATTTCCTATCTCCCAGTAGACTTTTAGGTTCCAGATCTGATTCATCTCTTTTAATTAGGTTATCCATATTGCCATGAATAATTCAAACTTACCAATTATTTGTAGCACATCTCTTTGTTGTCCTGAACAAGCTATAGAAATGTTTCAACTTCTGAACATAATTTGGTCCAACTCTGCTCCTTTTACAAATGAAGAAACTTATATTCAGAGAGTTTGTCACTTGCTGAAGTCCACTCAGCCTAGGTGGCAGGGTTAGTATCAGAATCTGGACCTGACTCTCTAGCCAGAACATTTTCCATTTGTCCACTTATAAGGATCTGGTTTCCTTTTTGTGTGTGTGATGAAGGGGGCAGTCTGGGTAGGGAGAGATGGTGATGAGGAGCTTGAGAAACATTTATTAACTGCCTCCTAATGTTCCAGGAATTGTGCTCAGCACTATATCAAATGAAATAATGAATTTCAAAGGGCTTTGTTAACTAAGGTCCATTCAAGATGTAACTTATTTCCAAATGCAGACTGGTTCATACCACATTAAGTTGGCTCATAATATTTCATCCCTGATAAAGCCATTGAGAACATCTCCCTCAGAAACAGCTAGATTAACTCATGAAAGAGCATTCAACCCTCCCCCACTGAAACCTTTCCACTACTTATTTGAGTCAACAGGTAACTGCACTACAAATTATAGTGCCAGATTAAAACTAGTTGTTCTTCCACAATTTGAAGCCACTTAACTGAAAGAGATGTGTCAAGTATAAGGCAGTAAAAATGGCAAAGGATCCAATAGACCCAAAACTTGGAACAATCAGTACATGGATTCATCAGTCTATACCCATAGTTTTATCACCTATTTCAAATGTCTCTCAAATTGAACTCTACTTTTCATTTTGACCCACATGTGCTTTTATTCATTCCTTATATGCGCTGCAAAATCTTCAGTGCAGTGGGAGTACAAATAATTGAACCTAATAGGTTGGAAAACTCTTGTAAACGAAGTAAACTCATTGTTCTGGCTCTTCCAAAATCTTGTCCTCTTTATATAGATCTTTTGAGTCTTCTTTGTATCTTCAAAGAACACTAATGCTCCATGTTAGGAGCTGGGGATAGAGAACATACATCATATTCATATGTTTGGTTGTTACACTTGTTTTTGACGTTATTTCTGTAGAGTGCATATAGATAAATTTTCCTCATTACTAAATAGGAAATTAACTATTGCATTAGAATATTACAAAGATAGATCATTTATTTTCAGTTGTTTTGTAAAACTGTACTGCAGCAAGAGAATCTAGTTGTTTTCACTCTGTTTTTCATTTAGGGGCTTACACTGCACATTGAAACAGACTCATTTTTATACTCGTGTTTTCTGGAGCACATAGCTTAGGGATGAAAAATCATCCATCATTTTTCAGTGTGAAAATAATTTGTTTTTAATTCAGGGAGTTATATGTAGGAGAGCAGCAATCATAAAAGTGAACGTTAATTCGCTGCTTTCTCCCTCCACTCCCCAAACACAGAGTATCATATTGTGCCTGAAAATAAAAGAAGGAAGACTGCTCCTTAGAGCTTGCCATGACCTGTGATCCTTTGCATAGATTTGGTATCTATGCTTATTATCAATCTAGAAATGCAGAGGTGCCCTAGACAAAAGGTACCGCACAGTGAACATGCAAATTCTTTGTGTGGTAAGAATCTTTTTCAGCACTCTGGTTGCCAGGTTCCCAGGTCTAACCCCCAAGTGCTCTCATTTTCCCAGTGTCTCAATTGAACTAGATATAGAGTGCTTTCCCAGAAGGCTGTGCCTGCTTACTTTCTTTAAGGGTAGAAGTTGAACAGTAAGCTGCCCTTAAATCATTCAGATGTGTATGCTGTCTGGCTGACATTTTAACTTAGTACTCCATTATCAGAATATAATGAGAAATACAAAACTCAAATAAAATAATATCTATTCTGCCTAAGCCTTAGCATATGTGTTGGCAAACACAAAAGCTGAAAAGTCATACACTATACTCTAAATGATGGTGTTGCCTATTTCTGGAAGTGGGTAATTTATTAATACTCCTAAAATAATAAGACATGGCTATTATTCCTTTACCATTTAGGCTGCAAAAGTTCCAGGAGTGTCTCCTTGAAAATGTGATTATAAACTTTCCTAAATATTATACCTTCCCATATATTTAAGGGTCTTCTGAAATAGAAATAAAAGATCAGTCTGATGTGACCCCATCACTGTAGGAAGTGCCTCTAACAGGTGATTTGTACATTTTAAAAAATCCTCCTGAATTCGTACCCTAAGGAGCTGAAAATTAATGTCAATAAGCTTCATGACTACCTCTGTGATCAGGAACTCATTCATAGGCTTTGTTCTATTTCCGGATAAAATTAATGTCATTGTCTCCTTGAGCCAAGGACCAAGCAAATCACTGATATTTATTTGTGATTTGAGGCAAATCAAGTCAACAAGCATTCAATAAGCACTTAGTGTGTGCCAGGTCTTGTGCTAAATTCTGGGAATACCAATACAAGTACAAGCAGAAAGATAGCCTTTGCCCTCAAGGAGCTTATAATCTAGTGGTGGAAGATAGCCCCAAAAAGGGAAGCTAGCTGAAAAGTAGGAAGGGAGGAGAATTGTAAAGGAAGTCTGAAGAAGATGAAGACATGGGTGGCCTGCACATTTTCCTTAAAATGAAAGTTTTTGGAGGAATCAGAAAAATGAGGCTTGGAGAGCTTATTGTGCCTTACCCAAAGTCACTTGGGCTAGTCAATTGGTACCACAACCCACTAGGCTGATAAGAAAAATGCGTTTTTACAATAAAAACATCAAGAATCTGAATTCTGCTCATTTAAAATGTTTATTATTTGGATAAGGACCTGGCTAACTTCAGTTTTTGTGCTATCAACAGAATAGAAATTTGATAAGTAAAAATGGTATGGGAAATATTTTAAAGGCATGAAAGAAAAAACTTTTCCAGTGGCTACTTGACCATTATCTATTTGCATATCTGTAATTTAAATGCTTATGATTTTTCTTTTTATCTATCATTTACAAAGATACTGCAGAAACTTCTATCTAGATATGCCATTTGTCTAGTCCTATTAACTGAGTGTGTATGTAAGGAATATATGAAATATATTTTTTATAAATACTTTCTGATTTATAATTTTTTACTGATTCAGATATCTTTCCTATATTCGTTGGAAATAAGTGAGGTTTTCCTATATCTGACTGTATATTTACCTACTGGCATCCTTTTCTTCCTCCCCACTAAAACCATGTAATCTTGTCAGAATTTATCCATGGCAAAAACAACATAGTAAATGCCCATGTTCTGATACCTGTGATTTGAAGATATCGGACATGTAAAATATCCTCACTGTCTCCATTCATATTAAAACAATGAAAAACTAAATGAGAGTTGTAGGAATGACTTACCGAAGAAGCAAAGAAAAAAGAATTTAGTGTGAGAGGCCTTTACATGTGCTCTCAAAGGCTTTGTGTGTACCTTCAATTAGCTGACACAATTAGCTGTATTCTGTTGCTGCCTGTCATAGTCTGTGACCAACTCAGATGACCATCCAGCTGAAAAGTCATTTGAAAACATGAGGAGAAACATTTTCTCCCACTTGTTTTGTACTAGTAGCATATTTATTATGCTTATTAGACAAAAGATTTATTTCTAAAGTAGAATTCTATTGATACTATAGTGAAAACAAGTTTTTAAAGGTTAATTTAAGTTTAAACCTAACAGATTAGAAGGGCTCATCATAAAAAAGAGAGTCAAAACACTTGTCCTAAAAATAAGTTATTAAATTCGCCTTTGGAATTCACACCCATTGAATCACCCATAGTCTGACTTAAACACCATACAAAAGTGTGCAATATATTTAAAAAGGATGTTTTAGTGATAGACTCTTGGAATGTATTGAAACTTCATTATAATACTGTCTTCAATATCCCTTTGATAAAAACATATTATAGATGAGACTTCTTTATAATGAAAAGGTTTTGTGGTCCTTTAAAAATTATACTTAAGATAGCTAGCATAGATCATACTTTAAGGTTTAAAAAGCCCTTTACATGTATTTTGTCCCCATTTTACTAATAAGAAAACTGAGACTCAGAAAGGTCAAGTGACTTCCTAGAGTCACCCAACCAAAAAGTGTCTGAGGCTGGATATTTTGTTCTCAAGTCATCCTGATCCCAAGTCAGGCATTCAGTCTACCTCGTTGCTTATTTAGAAGGTTATATTTCTGATTTCTTTCCATAAGAAGGTTGTAATAGAATTCATAATTATTTGCTGAATATAAGGGGGGACTTTGGTTATTCATTAAATTATTGAACTAAAGATACAGATAGTTAAGTAATCCTGTTCCTTCTAATGCATTTTATTTGAAATGAGAACTGAAAGTTTTCCACTCTTAACAGACACATGGGAATTATTAGTGTTAATATCCAGAAAGCTACATTTGCTTCATCCCAAAACTTTCTGGCTTTTAACAACATAAGGATACCTTGATATTCAGGAGAAGTGACAATTTGCAAAAATATAAGATTTGACAAGTTCCTGTAAATGGATATTACATTTTCTAGCTCCTTTAACCATCTCCTAACAAAAAGGAAAAAAAAAACATACTGTGCCTAGAAAAAAAGTATAGTCATTCTGAATTAATTCTGCTTTTAATACAACAATACTTATTGTATACCCAGCAAAATTTATTGATAAGATATGATGGCTTTACAGTGTCCTAGATAACATATGGCACATGCCCCCTCCTTCCTTTACCTCTTAGCTCATTTCCTTCCACTATAGTTTCTTCCTTTCTACTGGCTCCCCATACTACAAACATGCTTAGGTCTCTGAAATCTATTTGTCTGTTTTTTAAATTCCTTGACCCTGATATACTGTCAGGCTCTCATATTATGTCTTTCATCTCTAAATTTCTCAAGAATAGGCAGCCCTCACTTTCTCTATATTCTCACCACTCCACTTCTCAAACTCTTACAAGCCCAGCCATTCTACTGGTCGTCCTCTCTTAAGTCACTAATGATCCCTTCAGTGGGCTTTCCTTGGTCTTCATTTGTTTTTGGCCCTTCTGCAGCATTTGGTGTTGTTGGCCACCCCTTCCTTCTGGATACTCTGCTTTCCCTGTCTTTCAGGTCACACATCTCCTCGCAGAGACATAGGAGATTTTCCTCCTATGTAAAATTATCCATTGACCATTTTCCATTTTTTCCATAGGTTGAAGGGAATTGTATTAACCAGAGCAACAGCAGAGTTTTCCTATTATGATTTGTTATTTTGGTATAGTTTGCCCCTAATTTAATATTAATGAGTCACCTATATAAAGCAGTTCTCCCACAAGCAGTTCCTTATATCAATTGGAATCACAAGTTTGGATAGATGCACATACATATATTCATAAACATATATAGTGGTGGAAAGGGGAAAATGTGCTTAAATACTTATGAAAGAACCTTTTGCAGTTTGAGAAATGCTAAGATCACAAGAAACATGTGAGACAAATGGCACACGTTTTATCCTCAATTTTCAGACTAGAAAACTTAGTTAAGTTATTTGCCTCTGGTCGCATAAGAGTGCCTGAGTTTCAATTTGATGAACTCAGATCCCCTGACTCTAAGACCACTACTTCCTGAACTGTGGCTTTTCACAGGGCTTAAGAAAAATCAAAGGCCTTTTACAAGTTTACGATATGTCATCGCCACTAAATAGAATGCATTGAAAGTATTTAATGGACAGTGCCCCAGATACCCTATTCATGCCAAGTACAGTAGACAACCAACAACTTCAAATTCCCCACCTCCAAAGAGTATCTTGCCAACAGACATCTATCTGCTTAAGTTCTTCACCTATCCAGATTTAGACAGCACAGGAGGAAGCGAAGCACGTCAATGCTCTCTGCTCCGGTGGATATTTTCAGCGCTTACATACTTCTCCCTGAGAATGACTCCCTAGACTAACCTTTAGCTTTCTGCAGTGAACAGCTCCTGATCTAATCTAACATGCTTGTTATGCAGACACATGGAAATCTCATTACAAGTGCTTGTCACCTATTCACCAAAAGGTCTCAGCAAAGATGTGGTTTTGCTCAGCTCAGTTAGCAGTGTCTGACTTTTTCCCCCTCTTTTTGATAATCAGCGTGTGGCTCACAGATAAATGCATACTTGAAATACCCTTCAATCAGCGATCTTTTCTCTTTTTTTATTGTCTAAAAGCAAAGGTGAAAACGGATGATGACTTCTGTTTATTTACTCAATGGTGTCAACAGGTAAACTTGGTGACACACACAGTGGCTTGTCTCCTACACCACCTTGTTAATCTGAGCAGCACAGATGCATTAGAAAAGTCTCTACCAATTTGACAGATGCAATGTAATGGAAACTGACAGCCAAGATTTCTGCATCCGTTTATCTAGGAGGGTTTAGAAGCATTCAAATGTAGCAGAAGCGAATTCAGTTTGAAAACTTGTGAAAGTTCATCATGTGTGGATCATAACTGAAAGGACAAATAAGCTTTAAATACTCAGTGAAAAAGTCTCATTGAAGCTTTATGTTAGTCTCAAAATTTATCTTTCAAAAGAATGATCTCTGGAGAAATCGCCTGGTAGCCAAACATCCATCCAAGTGCTTTGGCACTAGAAAAAAACATTTTATATATATATATGTATATATATATATATAGAGAGAGATCCATAA
>NC_058134.1:130952207-130964491 GCF_016433145.1 Gracilinanus agilis
AGAGAGAGATCCATAAATAGATAGATAGATAGATAGATAGATAGATAGATAGATAGATAGATAGATAGATAATTGATTGATAGACCTAGAGCTCAAATAATTCATGGGTAAATTTCAACCAAGTTGAAAGTGAGGTTAGTTAAGACCCCTCAGAAATTATATTTGTGAGTTTTAATTATCGGGCACTTGAAGATATAGAAAAATTAATGCCTTACAACACACCTACTGTGTAGGCAGCGCAACTGTTACCATCACCCATTTTATAAATGAAGAAACTAAGGAACAGAAACTTGGTGCCTTACCCAATATTATATAGCTCATACATGTGGAAAATGGAATCTTAATCTCAGGGCTTTTAAAATCAGTGGTCTTTATACTGCCTTCCCTAACTCTGAAACTCCAGTTAGTTAGCATACATCAAAAACCTTTTTGTTATCACAGAGATGAATGCAGGATGGTCTTTTTTAAAGTATTTTTTGAATATTTGTAAAATCTATTTATATAGTTGGCCCAATAAGTTTTGATGATGTTGTTTATTCATTTCAATTGTGTCTGACTCTTTGTGACTCTATTTGGAATTTTCTTGGCAAAGATACTTAATTGCTTTGCCGTTTCCTTCTCTAGTTCATTTGACAGATGTAGAAACTAAGGCACAGACTGTTAAGTGACTTGCCCAGGATCACACAGCTAGTAATCTGAGACCAGATTTGAACTCATAAAAGATGAATCTTCCTACCTCCAGGTCCTGGCACTACATCCATTGTGCCATCACGCTGCCCATACAAAAGGCACTAAAGGACATTTCTCCAGAATGAAAATCTCTTCTCTCATCTTTCAGGGCTGAAGTCTGCAAATTATATTCATTCCTCACTTACAACATACTTTAGTTCCTGACGCCTTGCTCATGAAATTTCTCCTCCCCTAGCTAGTTTTCTAACTTGCCATCCTCTGGGGTCCCAGCTACACAATTCCCTATCTCCAACTCCCTAATTCACCATTTGTCCCCCCGACAATTCTCTAGATCTTACCTCACCTGGATCCCAATGTGTAATTTTTCTCTATATATGTAGATTTTTAGAAAATAAATATGTATTTGTTTTATATGAATGTTTAGCTTTTTTTACCCAGAAGTTAAATGTCTTTTTTTTTTTACAACTTTGAATTTTTATTTTTTGGAAAAATTTTCCATGGTTACATGATTCATGTTCTTACTCTCCCTTCCACCCCTCAACACTCCCCCCCCCATAGCTGACACGCAATTCCACTGGTTTTAACATATGTCAGTGATCAAGATCTATTTCCATATTATTGATAATTGCTTTGGTGTGGTCATTTCGAGTCTACATCCCCATTCATGTCCGCATCAACCCAAGTGTTCAAGCAGTTGTTTTTCTTCTATGTTTCCACTCTTGTAGTTAAAATTGAAATGTCTTAAGAGAAGTTAGTTTTGGAAGATTTAATTAGAAATGGAAGAGAAGGAAATAGTATGAATAATTCCCGAACATGAAGTATATTGGGTATTGGCATGAATCATTATTTTTATGTTCTGATGGTTATCATCATGTCTGCATCTTATGAATTCGCAGCCAAAGAATAGAAAGGAGTTACCTCATACATACATACATACACATATAACACATTGAGAAAATAGGTTACATGTTTTGTCTCTGAATACAAACACATAGACAAGTTTGGTTGCCAATGTAATCTGGCTAATTTCAATGGTAGTCATTTAACTAACATTGATACTTTAGCTAAGACCAAAGAAAAACTTCTGGTATTCCCATATAATATTGGAGTATAAGATCACTCTTTAAATTACTCTGAAGAGTATAAACTTGATGATGTGGTCATGGATTATTGAAGCATTGTTCTTCTTAGATCTGGGAGTATTATCCCAAGTTTACTCAAGAAACAGTAAGTGCCAACTTTATATGAGACATTGGTTAGGGATGGGGAATTAGGATAAAAGAAAAGTGAACATGACAGAATTCTAACTCTCAAGGGGCTTGCAGTCTGGTAGTATAGTTAAGACAGAAACACAAATAAAGAGACAGCATATATAGTGTATGGAGAAGACCAGAATACAAATCCCACCCTTAACTCATACTATCCATATGATCCTGGTCAGGACATTTAATCACTCAGTGCCTCAAGCAAGAATTGCTGGAATGCTTTATTAAATGGAGTTTCTATACATAGAGTTCCCTGCAAAGATGAAATCTCAGTTCTGGACCCAAAAAATTGCCAAGTAATTTCAAATGTGCTTTTGAAATGGGACAAAGTAACTGAAACAATTTAAGAAAGGGAAAATCACATGCGACTCTGGGAGTTAAGGAAGTCACACTAAGTTCTCGATGGCCCAGATTCCTCATATGTATAATGAGAGGGCTGGATCTGATTACCTCTGAGATCACCTGCAGCCCTAAATCTATATTCTAGGAAAGAGAATACAGTATAAAAATATGATACAACTCGGTAATTCCTTTACTTTGCAACTTTATCACCTCCTTCTAAGAAATTGAAAGTAAAACGTATGTCTCTTAAGGATTTTTTTTTACGAAGGGTAATGCAATCTTTTCCCTTTGTATGTGCCTGATCCTGAGATGCTAGATGGTCACTCGTTATGCTGGCTTATAGAGACTGCTCAACTTGGATCGTGTACTATTCCCATTGGCCTATACCCCAACGGCTAATTCCCCTTTGTCCCATAGCTGGCCAGTGGTTTAGAAATGCATTTATTGACATGAGAGGTAATTCAGGTAAAGTTGTTAATTTGACTGTGACCACAGAACAATTACGCTAAAGCACAATATCATTAGAATGACTAATTCCAAGGTAGTATTAACTGATACTCTTACTTTAAATGACTGGGTCATTAAACTGATAGGTCCCAGAGGTAACTGTAGAATTAGGAGACCATGGAACTATTGTTTTCAAACAACTCTGATACTGGGATTTCCATCGATTTCCAGTAGTTGTAGGAGATAGTCTATTCCTTCCCAGGTCAGTGCTGTTAATATTTTTTTTTATGAGCACCTTCTTTCTAGGACATGGATAATTTACAGTACAGAGAAATAAGTAAAGCCCTCACATCTGAAGAGCCACTCCTGTATGTATGTGTCCATTGTGGTTTGCAGATGGAATGCATGTAAGGCAGAGGAACTAAGGGGTTCAGAGAAGGCAGGGTTTGGGTGGAAAAGAAGACTACAACCCAGATACTGAATTTATTGAGGAGGATGGAGAATGATCTGAACAAGCATGAATCTGTTTGAGATGGCACGAACTTTAAAAGAGAACATCTGGGGCTAGCCGGGTGATTCAGTAGGTAGAGAACCAGCCCTGGAGATGGGAGGTTCTGGGTTCAAATCTAGCCTCAGTGTGTGATCTTGGGCAGGGCACTTAACCCTGATTGCCTAGCTCTTACTGCTCTTCTGCCTTTGGACTAATACACATTATGGATTCTAATACAGAAGATAAAGGTTAAAGAAAAGAGGAAAAGCACCTTTTCAGTGATATGGCATAAGGAAAGTCTGAAAATAGCAAGAAGCAGCAAGAAGTACACCAACTCTTTTTCCTAGCCCTGTTTCTTAGAGGGAATGAAAGTAGATGGTCTTGTGAGGTGTTGTCATCAGGGGAAAACTAAGTTTTAGCAAGTGCCAGAAGATGGAAGGAATGTAAGAAGATGATGAATGGTAGAGTAACAGCTGAAGAGGGTTCCTAACTCAGAGTGAGTGGGAGGATTAGATCTGAGTTGCCTATGTGATATGGGGAGGGTAGAAATGATCAGAGCTTATTGCTTTTGTTACTAATCCAATGCTGATTCTGGGCGTCCAGATGGTGTCCTTGGATATCTATGGGTGAGCCTCTGAGGGTTATGATGACCACCCGTCACATGGAATTGTACTGGGGAGCAAGGCTAGTCTGTGGCCAGTGCTTTGCTAGGAAAGCACCCACATACACATTTGCATGTCTGGAGCAACATAATAGTGACCTTATGATAGTTCTGGCTCTGATTCCTATTAGAATCAAATTGATCCTTCTTGGCCTCAGAGGGCAGAGTTAGGAACAATAAATAGAAGTCAAAGAATGAGATTATAGATGTAAATGAAAAAAATCCCGCTAACAATGACAATTAGAGCTACCCAGAAGAGAGATGGATTGCCTCCTTAGGCAGTGAGTCCCACATCACAAGAGGTTTTCAGACAAAGGCTAGATGAAGATTAACCAAGTATATTGTAGGTGAGATTGTTGTTCAGTTATAAGTTGAACTGGGAGGCATCCGAGGTTATTTTCTAATTGAAAGATACTGTGATTATCTCCCCTGTTAGAGGATCATCATTTTTTCCCCTTTGTTATGTGCTCTCCCTGGATCTAAACTGACTTGGCTGAATTTGGATCTTTACTATGTCCGTATGCTCGCCTATATGTCTTCCTTCTAGATCTTTGGATTTAGTTAATGCTAGCCTGTGTTTTCTAGCTTGATAAATGTTTACAAAACATCCTGTTTATTTACTCTTCCAGATCACAACTATCTTTTCCAGGCCACGCTATCTTTTCTCTGTTAATTAATTTCCCTAACTATTGTCTTTTCCATCTTTTCTCCAAGATGCCAGACCAAATAATCATAGTTCTCTAATTCTGGCTCAGACATTAGTTAAGCACTAGCTACCCTGCAAGCCCTCTATCTGAGATATGTAACAGTTCAAACAGTAACAATTCAACAGACTTAGGCAAAACTTGTTACCTTCCAGGGATCTTTTGTAACCTTACAGAACCCAACACTTCACTCACCATTTCATTGGTTTCAGGGTTTCTGATCTAATAAAAACACCACCCCCTAAGAATTAGCTACAGCCCATGCCAATATAACCTTTTCCTATAATGCTTGCTGGGCAGGGTCACCTGATGAACCCAACAAACTCCACTTACCAGGAAATAATTCTATGTTGAGCAATATGGAAGGATTCATCTATAAACTCTGAGAATCATATTTTTAATTTGCCAGTCCCTGGATTTGTGGACACAGGCAGACAGACTATACCAACTTCCTCAGGTCCCTAATTTAGCAGAATATCTTTGTCCTCTGGTTAATTTTAAGTTTCTCTACATATAACCCAATGAATTGGCTAAAGTGAAGGTAAGCTACCAACCTGCCATATCAAGTCCTGCATCCTGTTGCAGCCAAGGGTATTACGAACCCATCAGCTATCCTGCTAGGGAGGAAGAGAAGATTCTCCATTTTAAGAGCAAGATCCAGCTCATCCTTCTTATAGAAATCAAAGGCCATCCTATCACAGAATCACCTATGGACTAGTCTACCCCATCTGTCCATTATTAGGTGAATCAATAGTCTAGCTATTCCTTTTAGACTATCATATTACTGGATATTGTAAGTCTACCTTTAAGATCTCAGAGACCTCTGAAAACTGAGCTTCTTTCTTTCCTGATAAAAAAGTAAGTACCCCTGCAAATCTGCAGTACCTCAATGAAAATCAACATAAAAGTACCATCTTTGGTAAAGATCTTTGGATTAGGAGACCCAGCCCCTACAGGCTGGTTGGGAAAGGACTGTACAACCTAAATATAAACCAACTTTTCCCAATTCCTAGTAGTTCTATAGAAAAGATCAATCATTTGAGGTTGCATAATCCAGCCATTTCATGAGACTCAAGGAAAGGAAAGTTCCTTTCTCAGCAATTTAGAAACATTTTCTAAAGCAAAAATATACCACATTCAGCTATGGCTTACTGCAAAATCTGAAGCCAGAACTATTTCCCCAGGAACAAGATTTTGAGAATGTTTTTAGCATTGAGCAGAAAAGGTACTCTCACATAAAAATCCTCTCATATGATTTGCCTGATCTGGAACCAGTAATTTCGGCCAGCCAGATCTACTTATTAACCAGGCCAGAGATTACAACTCTCCAAGAATTTCTGAAAACTACTAAGAGATGTTGAGACAACATTCTGCATCTACTTTTGAGATCTGGACACCTATGCTATGAAAAAAGCAAGAAAGTATAACTCTGCTATAAAAGGTAAGCCTTGAGCATGGATGTCTTGTGGAGTCTGTCGTGAGCCTTTTCTTCTCCCCCCATCTGATCTCATTAATTTGCCATGATTTCAATTATTATTCCTATGCTGATGATTCTTAAGTGAACCTATCTAGCCCTAGCTGGCCTTCAGTCTTGCATGTCTATCTGCCTTTTAGATATCTCAGATTGAATGTCCCATTAGACATCTGAAACTCAAGTCCAAAACTGAACTCATTAACTTTCCCACTAACTGTCCCTTCTTCACAAATTCCCTTTTAGATATCTCAGACTGGAACGTCCCTTTAGACATCTTAAACTCAATAGGTCTAAGACTGAACTCACTATGTTTTCTGCTCAACCATCCTTTCTTCCTAACTTGCCTGTTACAGTCGAGGGTACCCATATACTCCTAGTTACCTCAGCTCACAACCTAAATGTCACTTGTGATTCTTCACTCGCTCTTGTCTCCCTCCCACACATCCAATACGCTGCCAAAGTCTGTTGATTTTATCGCTGTAACATCTTTCACATATATCCCCATCTATCCTCTGACAATCCCATCATTCCCGTGCAGACTCCCATCACCTTGTGTCTAAACTATTACAATAGCCTGCTGGTGGGTTTCCCAGTCACAAGTCCTTCCCCATTCTGATCTTTCCTCCACCTACTTGTTAAAGTGATTTTCCTCAAGCAGAGGTCTAACCATGTCACCCTCCCCTTAACTCACACATACTCTAAAAGCTCCAGTGGCTCCTGCTTACCTCTAGGATCAAGTGCAAAATCCTCTGTTTGACCTTCAAAGCCCTTCACATCCTGTCCCCTGCTCCCTGCTCTTCCAGGCTTCCTAGACCTTATACTATGTGTTCCTTAAACTAGTGACACATGCCCCCTTTCTGTTTCTTCAGTAAGACATTCCACACTCTGACTCTGAGCATTTTCAGTGGCCGTCCCCCATGCTTAAAATGCTTTGCCTCCCTTATCTCTGCTTCTTTGCAGAGGTTCTCTGACTTCTTGAAAATCTCAGCTTAAATTCTCCTTTCTATGAGTAGCCTTTCCCAACTCTCCTTAATTCTAATGCCTTCTTTTCCACTGATTTTTTCCAGTATACCTGGTAGATGTATATGTATGTATATAGTTATTTACATGTTAGCTCCCCTGTTAGACTATGAACTTCAGGAGGACAGGGATTGACTTTTGGCTTTCTTTTTATGCAAGCACTTATTCCAGCATCACAGACACTTAAGAAATGTTTACTGATTATTAACTGACTGGACATCATCATCTTCTCTCAGAACTCTGAATTCTTGCCATTGTTACGTGAGTCAGTTGATGAAGCAGTGACAGTTGGGTGAGAGATGAGAGTTAAGACATATAACATTAGTCTAAACATTATTTCCTTCTATCCCTTCCCATGAAATGCTAGTTCTCATGTCTAATCTCTCCTTTAAAAAATATTGGATCAGACTACTTTTAGAATCCACATGTTGTAATCAGCTAATGTTAGAGAAAAGCCATGTATATAAAGGAAGGAAATGAAAGACCAGAAAGATATAGAAATTAATTGGGAATAACAGCTGAGAGTGATGTATCAACATTTACCAGAAAATCATGTTAGTTATCTTAAGCATGTTTGTTTTCAATGTTACCATTTGAAAGGTATTAGAATAATCAGGAACTCGGTATAAAGCTAGGAGAATGTGGGCCACCTGTAGTGAGGGAGAAATGAAACTGATGTTTAGAACATTTTATGGAAGACATCTTCAATACTGCCAATTATAAAATACTTGAATAGAGCTATTGGTAAGTGTGTTGCCTAAAAGAATATTGAGTATGTTATGCTCTGAATATCTTTAATGTTGACATGTGTGACTGTCAAAGATTTCATACATAATGACACTTCAGAGCTTCTGTCCTTTCCCCAGTGTGGGTACATCCACCTAGTGTACAGTCCTACCACATCTATACTGTCTTATTCTGGAAAATTCTTCTCTTTGTCCACCCATAAGCCCTCGATATGAGTTTCCCTCAGTATGCTGGAGGAGGTCTAAATCAAAGATTCCAATAAGGCATACAGGATGTCCTTCAATTAACCCTTGCTCCATAGCCAATGTACTCACCCCCCCCCAACTCCCTTCTAACGCCAGCCATTGCATTAAAGCCATTGAGTGTTTTATTTGAGGATTAATAGTGAGTTTTTTGATTCATATTCATTATTTTATCACTGTGAGAAGCTCCTCAGTCAGGAGACTCCTTCTCCCAATGCAGATCAGGAAGAACTGTGACTTTTATTTTCTTAGAGAAAGACCTAGATCTCTAAAAGGTTAAGTGACTAGCCTAGGGAGTGGTTGCTGGGATATGTTTGAGGCAAAGCTCAAACTCAGGTAATCCTGATCCTGACTATCCACTATGTATAAAATTTCATTAAAAGTAAAGTATCAATCAATTTAACTTGGTGAATTTCATTGAGGCCTCCACAGAATCTCTTTACCTCTGTAAATTCTGTAGTGGGAAAATGGGAGTTAATCTCAATCCAGAAAAAAAAAAACATTTATTGAGATCCTCCTATAAGCCAGTCATTGTGCTAATCAGGAGGACAAAAATGAAGGCAAAAGAAAGCCCCTTCTTTCAAAAACTCATAATCTAATGGGAGAGATATATGCAAAGAACTATGTACAGATAAGCTATACAAAGGATAAATTAGAGACTAAAAACTGACAGAAGGCACTTGAATTAAGGGAGGTTGAGAAAGGCTTTCTTTCTAGCTGGGACTTGATATCCCTTCCTAAATCTTTATATTGAGGAATATCGAATGAAATAGCCTACAATCCCCCAAAATAATATTTTTATGGCCTTTGGATGTATAATGTCACCAAATTTCCCAATTCCTTTAGTTGTCTCAGCAAAGAGAATCAGTGAAAGCAATTTTTTCCATTTAGCAAACATTCATATAATGCTCTAAATTGGAAAAGTACTTCACACAAATTCTCGTTTCATCTTCATATTGACACTACCTATGTGACTTGTCTGAAGTCACTTAAATCCACTAGACCTCTGCTTCTAGAGGATTGGATTAGATGACCCAACACATCTCTTCCAGTTCTAGAATTAAAATTCAAAGATTCATTCCTATGAGGTAGGTGCTATTGTTCCCATTGTTCAGGTGAAGAAACTGGTCTTAGGAAAGGTTTAATGATTTACTCTAGTAAATGTATGAAATGGGATTGGAATTTAGATTTTTCTGATCACTAGTCCTCCATCTATGCCAGACTTCCTCCAGTTAGCTGTAGCAATTTTTGTGTTCTTTCACCTATAGTGAGACTATCAAGGTCAAAATAACTTTGTTCCTCCAATAATATGCCTTCTCCTTGGTCACTAGACATGGTGCTCACATTTAGAATGTCATGAAGTAAGTTAATGTTCCTTGACAGTCTAATACTATGATTCATACCACTCTCTTCCTCCCACTCTACCACCTCCAACTCCGAAGCAGAAGAGAACTAGACAGTACCAAAGGCTACAAAGTCCTATTCCAACATTTCACCTTGGAATGGAGACAGCACTGGCTTTCCCAACAAACGGCAGGATCTAATAGATTCTTCTACGCTTGAAAGGCTTCCAATATGGCCCCATCAGACAAAGAATATCTGATTTCCAAGGACCAGCTGAGCTAGCTAAGCCTGAAAAGCCTTGGAACCAGTAGACTAGTTGCTTGGTAATGAAGTTTTTGACCATGGAAACCTAGGAATCAAAGAAAAAAAGCAAAATACCTAACACTTGATAAATTGGATTTTATTTAATGTATTGAAGAGGCCATTATGTATAAGTATGGAGTTTGAGTATTGTCAGTATCTTGAATCCAGAAAGGGTGACATGATTTACAACATTTTATCATTTCAAAGAAATAGAGTGTGCCTTCTCTATTGGTTTTTATATAAGGCACTCTGAAATGTAAAAGGAGCTTTTAACACTCTAATGGGCTTTCAGCCTAGACAGGAGTTTTCAGATAACCACAATAAAGATCTCTTACTTCAAACATGCATAAAGGTTTGGGGCTTTCTTTTTGTCATCATCAACTCCTCAAACTCTCAACCTCTCTTATTTTCAATTTGAATTGGTCTTTCATCCTTTTATAAGAGATAGAGTTAAAAAATTACTTTATTTAAAGGCAATATGATATATTAGTGTACCGAATTTTAGACAGAGGACCTTAGTTTGATTCCTGGCTCTGAGGCTTAATTCTCATGTAACCTGGAACAAGTCCCTTAACCTCTTTGTGACTCCACTTCCTAATCTACAAAAATGAGAGTGTTTTTTTCAAAGGACTTTTAAATCTTTAACCCCCCCCCTCATTTTATGGGTGAATTGTTAGGAAATGAGTTATAGACCCTTGAGAACAAAGAAACTTTAAAGAATGAATTTTAAATAAAAGATTTAAGTCTAATGATTTGATTATGTATTAGATCATGATTTGATTAGAAGCCACAGATCCTATTCCAACCCTGTTGCTGTCAAGGGAGTAGCATACTTACTTACTCTGTGGTTTTTTTTTTTTAATTAATTAATTAGATTGTTACATTGAAATACCCAGTTAATTCTCTCTCTCCTTTCCTTCCCCCCATTTAGAGAAGACATCATTTGACAAAAAGATATATGTATATATAAACCTGTCTTTCTTATTTCTACTTATCATTTCTTTATCTGAAGTTGGAAATGTACAAGTCATTCTTCAAACAATATTTCCATTGCTGTTATATAATGTTCTCTTGGTTCTGCTTGCTTTACTCTTCATAATTTCATGTAGGTCTTTCCATGTTTTTTTCCAAAATCGACCTGTTTGTCATTTCTTATAGCACAATAGTATTCCACCAAAAATATGCCATATCTTGCTTAGTCATTCCCCATTGATGAGCATCCCTTCAATTTCCAGTTCTTTGCCATCACAGAGAGAGCTTCTATAAATATTTTAGAACATATGGCTTTTAGAACATATGATTTCCACCCCCACCCCACCCCACCCCCGGTCACCTGAGAAAAAAAACCTGATGGTGGTATTGCTGGGTCAAAAGGTATGCACAGGAGGCAGCTGGGTAGCTCAGTGGATTGAGAGCCAGGCCTAGAGACAGGAGGTCCTAGGTTCAAATCTGGCCTCAGACACTTCCTAGCTATGTGACCCTGGGCAAGTCACTTGACCCCCATTGCCTACCCTTACCAATCTTCTACCTATAAGTCAATACACATAAGTTAAGGGTTTAAAATTAAAAAAAAAAGTATGCACAGTTTTATAACTCTTTGAGCATAATTCCAGATTGCTCTCCACAATGATTGGATCAGTTCACAGTTCCACCAACAATGTATTCATGTCCCCATTTTTCTACATCCCCTCCAACATTTTCATTTTGCCTTTTTTTTAATCATTTTGACTAGATTCAAGTTTTTGGAATAAGAATTCACTATTCCTTAAAAAAAAGAGATTGGGAAAACTGAAAAGAAGTCTGACAGAAATTAAATATAGACTAATATGTCATTTACCAAGATAAGATCAAAATATATACATAACCTAGGCATAAAGGGAGATATCACAACCAAAATAGAAAAATAGGGAACATATTGCCTATCAGATTTATATATGGGAAAAGAACATATAAAGATAGAAATAATTGTAAGATGTAAAACAAATCATTTTGAATATAAAAATTGAAAACTTTTTGTACAAATAAAACTAATATAGCAAAGATTAGAAGGAAAGCAGTAAGTTGCTGGGAAAAATTTGTATATGCTTTGTTAGTTAATTTAGTCAGCAAGCATTTAAATAGGTCTTTACTATATTTCAGGCATTGTGCTAAGTACTGGGGTTTCAAAGAAAGGCAAAAATACAGTTCCTGCTCTCAAGGATCTCATATTATAATGGACTAGAGAGCATGTAGTTAATTAGGTGTTTGTGTATGTATAATATGTATGTAAAATGTGTGTATATATACATACATATATTGAAATAGCAAACAATTCCAGGATCTTTGTCAAGAAAATCCCATGAACAATATTGATGTGCTGTGGTCCACAGGAGTTGCAAAGAGTCAGATATGAATAAACAACTATCTATTTATCTACCTATCCACCTGTCTGTCTCTATCTCTTTTTCTTTCTTTCTTTTTCTTCCTTCCTTCTCCTTCCTTCCTTCCTTCCTTCCTTCCTTCCTTCCTTCCTTCCTTCCTTCCTTCCTTCTTTCTTTCTTTCTTTCTTTCTTTCT
>NC_058134.1:130964504-131087878 GCF_016433145.1 Gracilinanus agilis
TTCTTTCTTTCTCTCTTTCTTTCTCTCTCTCTCTCTTTCTTTCTTTCTTTCTTTCTTTCTTTCTCTCTTTCTCTCTTTCTCTCTTTCTCTCTTTCTTTCTTTCTTTCTTTTTCCATGCATCTATCTATCTATCTATCTACTATTCAATATAGAAGTTGGAAGTAATTTTAGAGGAAAAGAGCTAGCCACCAAGGGGTCCAGAAAAGACCTTTTGAAAAAAGTAGAATTTGAATTGAGTTTTGAAGAAAAATAGGAGTTGTAGGTAAAGAGAAGAGGTTTTCAGGCATAGGAAACAGCTTGCACAAAGAAATAGTCAGAAGTTGGAGTGTCATGTGTGAAGAATATGTAGGCTTGGTGTGACTAGATTGGTGAGTGCATAGAGAGGAGTAAAGTGTAAGATAACTGGAAAGGTAAGCAGGGGTCAGGTTATGAAGGGCTTTAAATGCCAAACAGATTTTATATTTGATTCTGAATGTAATAGGAAGCCACTGGAATTTATTGAGTAGGAGGGAGAAGATATATTATGGATTGAAGTGAGGACAGTCTTAAAGAAGAGAGACCAATTACAAGGCTATTGCAAGGATCCCACATGGTTATAGTAATAACAGAACACCTTCCCACCCACAAATTTTCTGTAGATATTTGCAGTTCATTTAATTCTTAGGATCATGATTAAAACTAGAAAGGATCTAAGAGACCATTTAATTAAATTCCCTCATTTTAGAGATGAGTAAATTTTTTTATAAACAGGGGAATTGTTTTGCAAGGTGATGGAGCAGAATCACAATCATAATGTGGGACGTTATGTAACTTTTATTTTTCTTAAGTCAGCAATATACATTTTAAGCGCTTATTATGTACCATGCCTTATGCTAGGTGCTGGGGTTATCAATACAAATATGAGGCAATTCCTGCTCAGAGGAAACCAAATAACCTAACAGATAATCCTGAAATATTGTATATATTCTCTGAATTGTGGCTAAGGCCACAGTCAATATGCTTCCCCTTATTGTTTGGCTTGATGTCTTCTTTGTTTCATGGTAAAATGTTGACTTCAACTGAACTGTCCTAATGATGTCTGTAATCCTCCAATTGCTGTCCTTTCCAAATAGTCATGGTTTATGTGGAGTTGCTTTAAATGATTCTTTATAGTATGTTTATTTGCTTTTTGTTCTGTTGAAATGCTGGCAGTTGTCCATCACAATTTACTTATAACCAGTAGCCCCTGAAAACTTCTTGTTATTCAACTTCACCTCATTTAACTCAACAGTTCAATGCAAGTATATTACCTTTTCAGATCCATTACTCAGGCAACTAACAGGCATTTATTCAGAACATACTATATATCAGATACTGTGCCAAAATAATTATAATTAGAAAAATCAGGTGATATTTTTACAAATCAATAGGCCTAATATCTATTAGATGGCCCATTATGACTCCATTCCCTTTTATACCAATGGGACTGTCATTTTCTAAGTCAATCAAAGATCCTAATTAGAGAATCGCTTTTCAATCCTTCCTCCTTCTTCCTTGTTCCCTATAGTTTTTCCATCACCAGGTTTTGTGAATTCTTCCTTCAATAATGCCTTTCATTCTTTCCCCTTCCTTTATATTTTTGCTAATGTAATTCCCAGTTTAGGCTTTTAACTTTTATTATCCTAACTTTACATCATCCAAATAGATCTTTCCTGTCCCATTTCTCTCCCACTACATGCCTGCTATTTAGTCTAACTAAAGCTACTTCCACTGCTCAAAAATCTTCATTATAGCGGTAGAATAAAGTTCTTACTGCTTATCCCAATATTTAGTGTCTTCAAAAGTCTAACTATTATATACTTCACCACTCTAGCTTTATCTTTCACAATTACCTAACTAGGCTACAATTAGCCTACTCCCATCATCATTTCTGACCTTCCTCCATTCCTTCCATCTTAAAAATCCTTTTCTCTTACTACCTGTGTAATCCTGGGCAAGCCATTTAAACTCTCTTGCCCTCAGTTTATTTCTCATATGTAAAATGAGGTGGTAGGAATTGGTTACTGCTGAAGTCCATTCCAACTTGTCCTTCAAGCTCCTGATCTTATCTCCTTTTCTCTATCATTACTATACCATTTTAGCTCATAATGTTCTCAGCCCATAATTCATCTTCAGCTTGTCATTTAATTGTCCTCAGAACCACTATAAAATTTATTTTTTGTACCATTCCTATCAAAGTCATACTTCAAGACTCTTGAAAATTTTGTCAATGGAATATAAGATCGACTAGCTCTTATCAAGGTAGAAAGGCGTTAAGTAGTCTTGGGTATAGGGTGATTGCCCACTGTATAAGACAAGCTGCACTAAATAAAAGTTCACTTGAAGAATTGGAAAGTTGATAACTAATTTTCCCTTTGGGAATTCGGGGAGAGAAAGTAACTTTACAGTCAATGAAATGAGGAGGAGATGGAGTATAAAATGGCCTGCAATCCTGTGATACAAATAGCAAAGGAGACAAAGAATCCTAGGAAATTTCTTGACCAGCCACAAACATTAATTTAACTGCTAGTGCTTTTAACAGGTGATTGATGAGTGGCTCCTGAATTGATATACAAACACAGGAAATGAAACACTCCTTAATATACTTGAAACTAGAAGACATGAAGAAGGTACGGCTAAATGGAAGGAGAGTTCCCAGGATCTCCTTTGAGAGGTAACGAGTACCTGGCAGATTTCCTCCTCATCCTTGGGTACATGGCAAGGCCATCATTTCATGGAATACTTTATTCTCTTGCCTGGCAGCATTCACAGAGAACATAAATAAATAGACCACTATGATAATAATGATAGATTCTCTAAGAACATCCATTGCCAAGGATGAAATAGAAGAATTCTATGAAGAATCTCACAGAGACCCTCTAAATGAAGTTAACATCTGTCTTATCACTCAGCAACAGAAATGTAAAGGAAAATACATGGAAGGATAATAAAAAATTACATTAGAAACTATGATTTGAAATCAAAATGTTAAATAAGCACAAGAATTCTAATTATTTAGAAGTCTCATTCTTGTCTATTGTGAAAACATTCTTTTCAAGAAAGAAGCAGATCGGCCCTATTCAGGTCAAGCACAAAAGTCATGATAAATTAATTTAATGGCTGGGCAGTGACTCTTTACCAATAGTAATCATTTCCGAACCAATTATAGTTGCAGGGAGTCATGTCACTAAAGAGTTAGAGTAGAGAAGTACCAAATTGGGAAAAAAGAAAAGGAAAAAGCCAAAGGATAATCTGTATTTACAGTAGAAACTGCCCCACCTGTTTAGGCAATGGCAACTCTAGGATGCTGGATCTGGACAAAGGCAAAGGCATTAACTCATACTTCTCAGTGGTTTAACTGGTACAGAATAATTGCCACAAGGAGGCCCAAGTAGCCCAGAAAAAGCCATAGTAAGCAAATGCAGAGAGAAAATGAAGTCAAAAATAGCACCACTTTAGGGTACAAACAAGAGGAAAATAAAAGGATTCCAAAGTTTGCTTCATAAAAGAGTGAAAAGAAGTTGCGAAAAGAGGGCAAAAGAGACCTTGAAGCTTTTATATCAAGGCATTTTTGGACTAAATCAGTATAGATCAACAAAGGACATAGGAATCTGGAACATATTAAGAGGCATATTTATAGTGAACTATCCCCTTTATCAATAATAGGCAGAAGAATCCCTGTACCTGATTGAATAGAAACAAAATAAATCCATGTGGTAAAAAATACAATTTCAAAGACATTTAGCCATCTATTCTCAATCTAGCTCAAAGAAGGGAAGATTCTGAAAGAATGATGTTTCCCTCCCCCCCAACTTTCTAAAAAAAAAGATAACTACCAACTCATACACCTGCATGCAATCATATATCCATCCTTTTATATAAGATCTTTTTGTGAAATGTCTGTACAAGCTTCAAAGGCATTTTTGATGAAAATAAGAGAGGAGGAAAGACAAGTTTTGTGGATGATTTCTTTGTCAAACCACACCTCTAGAATCAGACAATTCAGTCTGATTCAATAGGCACTACATATAAATGATGAGTAAAACTCCAAAATGTGTAAATTAGATCAAACTAAATAACATTTGGCATTTGGGAAATCATGCTGTACTTTGAAAGATCTAGACTGCTCATTGCTATAAAATCCCTCTTAACTATTATCCCAGCAGTAATGCTTATATGACTTAAAATCTTGAGATATACAGATATAAGGTGAGTTAAAAATTAAAGATAATTGGAAGGGCATTGGACAAATGAGTGTCAGACATAAATAGACAGTTACCTATAACTTGCTGGGCATAAATTCATTATAAGTAGAATGTTCCCTACAATTAACTTAAAAGTAGTTGTATAAAACAAGAGTCAGCACATTATTGTGTTGTAATGTGGGTCATTGGGTAAAATCCAGTCCATCTCCTATTTTTGTACAATCCACAAGTTAATAATGTGTTTTTTTCAACTTAAGAAAAAGTTTTGTTATATTTGCAAATATAAAAAAGCACTCACCTTGTTGGCTGAAGATGGCAATGGGTGGTATACCAGGTTTGATTCGTGAACCATTGTTTGCAAGGATATGAATGAAGTGGTCCTATCAACACTAAAAATCTGTATTATTTGTTTGGCACTTATTTTACTTATATGTGTATGTGATGGCAACCCAACTGGATTGTAATAATTAGATCTGTCCAACAATGCAGAGGGATACTTAATAAAGAATGAACTTCCTATTATTAGGGAGTATAAGCCTATTTACAGGGATGTTGCAGGAGAGATTTTTTCCATTTGTGGAGAAGTTGGTTGATGTATTTCAATTGTCCTTTGCATATTTAAAAATGTAGGAATCTGGGCTTCTTAAATTAATTTGAGCCTTTGGTTTTTGTATCCTAATAGTGAATAGAAGAGTAGAGTGATGGTAGTCATGACTTTGTGGGAGTGATTCACATTCTTAGCATTTTCCGGAGAACATGAGTGACCATATTCCTTTTTCTCTGCTACAGGCTAGACAGCATATGTTGCTTTGGAAGAGCAGGGATGGAACTGGAGGTAGTGATAAAAACGATAATTATATATGGTTTATTGTTCCCCAAAGTCAATCCAGGCAGCCCTTCTTTTTCTCATCCTAGGTACCCTTTTTTCCATCTGCTTTTGAATATGAAATAAAAGAGGAGAAAGAAGAATAAATTTGGGTGAGAAAAGAAAATGGATGGGTTCACCACAGACACCAGAGTAAAGAAATAGAGCGATTAATTTTTCCTTCTGACATAGAACCAGAGTGACTCTGGTGATTGGCACCTTCACTTGTCCCAGAGAGTTAGAAATCTGAGAAATAAACAAAGTAGAAGAGATTCTTCTACCAAGAAAATCCCTTGGGGTGTTGAGATGGGGTGGTGAGAAAATGAAGTAGAAGACTCTTCAGCAGGAAAAAAAGAGCCCCCAAGGTCCACAGAGAAAAGATCTTTATTTCCTAAAAGCTTTCATTCCCTTCCTACAACTTCCTTGATATAATAGGTCCATCAAGCTAAAAGGTTATTTATTCTGAAAGACTTTTACTTCCTACTTGAAGCTCTCTTCTGCAAATCAACGTATGAAACATTTTAAATATTGGCAGCATCCATCTCTCATTCCTGCCAAATTAGTTGTGTCTTTTCAATGAGCTATTTGCTTTCATTGGTACTGAGTTTTAGATCACTACCTTATAATCCTATTATGACCTGTCTTTTTGGAGCACCAGTTTTGCTACAATAATGAAAGAACCTACAGCTTCAAAGAACTGTAGGATATTTAGAAGGGAGAGTTGGGAAGGAAATCAGTTAATTGCATGCTGTCAGAGTGGTTTTAGGAGACTTTGTACTTTTTTTCCATTTTGAGATCACCTAACTATAGACATTTTCAAGCTTGGAATTTCAACCACCACCACCAAACCAGGTTTCACAAATTTCAGGGATGACTCCTCTGTGAAGATGGCAACGTATTGACAATACAATGAAAGGGGGAAAAGAGAAAAAACCAAAACAAAACAATCTATGGTAACTTATTTCTTTGCATGCCTGACCTTGAAGAAAATTAGAACTTTTTTGTTACAGCAGTTGAGCATCTAATATACAGATGCATCTGTTATTTCTTCTGTATTAAACAGAAAAGCACTCCCAGTTGCCTGTGATTGTTTTGTGGGTGGAATATTTTCTGTATTCTGGTGAACTGGGTTTTGCTGTTGTTACTATTATGTATTCATTTGTGATGCAGAGTATCTGTTCTCTTGAATCATTTATTCCATTAAAAAATTACCATCCATCCATACTCTATTTCAGCACCATTGAGAATATGTATTTGTCTTGGAAGAGACTTTCCAAGGTAATATCATTGTAATTCTCTTTTTTTGCTGTAGAGATCATGAACCAAGCTGCTCCTGCTAGAAAGCTAGAGGAGGTCCTTCATCTAGCAGAGCTCTGCATAGAGGTATTGCAGCAGAATGAAGAGCATCATTCAGAGGTGAGGAAAATGATTTTTAATGTAGAATAAATGCTCCAGGCACTTCTCTTCCTTTTATTGGGAGCCACACTAAAGAGCAGGTTAGCCATGATCCTTGACGAACATCAGGCCATGCACCTTCAGAGAAGGAAGTTTACGTAAAGTGAACAGAAATCAAATTATACTTGCATTCTCTTGATAGTATCCTTGGTTCAGATATAGACACTGAAAGGCATGAAAGAGAGACTAGTGATAGTACCAGAAGGTAATGAAATGTCATGGAAAGCATGGGTAGTTTTAAAGCAATTCAGTTCAAGCAAACATGTACAGGTATTGAGCATTGGCCAAGTGCAGGGGAATGAGTAGGTTGCTTTGAGAAGAAGGACTGAAGAGTCACACATTTAGAGCTTTAAAAGGGATCTCAGAGGGCATCCAGGGCAACATCCTTATTTCACAAATTAGGAAACTGAGAGTCAGCTTAATGGACTTGCCTCCACGCTCTCAGCTAATCAGTTTTTGAGGTAGGATTCACTCCAATCTTCTTGACTCCATGTCCAACAAGGTATCCAATTTGTCTCCCGTCTCCAACTCTTGGAGCATAGGGTTAAGTAGGAAAGGTGAGATATATATATGGTGTCTATAAATAAAAGGCATCCTCTACAAGGCCATTGAAATGTGCAAAGCGTTATGACAGTACAGAGAATAAAGAGAGCAATTCTGGCTTGGGAAATAATCATAATTGCTGGCATCTAGATAATGCTGGAAGGGTTTTTCATGTACTACCTTATCAGAAGTTCACCAGAAACTTCAAAGTAATAGATTAACTTCAATTCCTCTCTTTTTCTCAAGCTCCTTAAATCTTTTGATTCAATTAACATAAAGTTCTTTACTGACCTTAAAGCCTATATAAATGCTAGCTTATGTCAGTTTTCACTAGGTTGTAGTTGATTGAAAAAGTGGTTTTCAGATCCTAATTTCAAATTAGTGTTATCTGAATATGCTAAAAGCAGAGTTAATTGACCTATTTTAAATTCTAAAAGTGACTTCAGATAAGATTAGGGGTTTTATTCACAAGAATGAAAGAGATTTCTTGTTCTTGGTCTTTTTTTTTTTCTTTTTTAGCTGGAGGAGGGAAGAGGAAACTCTCTTTACTAAAGCATAAAAAAATTGAATACTATAGAATCAGTTTGGTTATTTGGGAACCACAAGAAGTGAACAGGGATATACAAGAACAGATACATATAATTTATATGGTATTTACATTTAATGAAACCTTGATCTCAAAGATGTAAGAAACTACAGGAAGTACATTTTAAACAACTCTTTGAATAAAGATATCCATGAAACCATACCATGTTAAACGAAGATTTATTGTATCTGGTTATAAATATGATCATTCAAAACATCTGCTTTTCGCTCACACTGTGGAATCTAGTTTTTCCCTTGCATCTGTCATGTGTGAACTTGTTATGGATATTTTATTTTAAACTGAAGAAACAGCTGCTTCAATAATTTGAGATGAATTCCCAGGAGGTTCTATTCTACACTAGTATCACTGCTGGGTTACACTGCAAATGATTATTTGATAAAATAGCTGTGTTTTCTCTTTGTCTTTTGATGCAAAGCATTATCATCAGAGTATTAGGCATTTTCAAATTTTTTTAAAAAGGTAATTCTGATTGGGCATCAAATTACAATCTTCTTTTCCATTAAAGAGATATATTCTTCATGGTCCAAATAGTTCTGTAGGTTTTACAAATATGGCATTTTCTTTACCAGCACCAATAAGGAAAATGGTAATTATGTAGGGTTCAAACTCATTACTCTATTGTGATCCTCATTTCCTACCATTTAAAGGTAATTATTAAATGTTACATACTCATTGCAATTACAATTAAAATTTAAAGGAAAACCAATATACATATTAAAATGTAATGGGTACCAACAAAATAAAAAACTGATATTATTTTCCAACCTCCAAAAAAATTAAGTTTATTGAATACAAGCAACCTTCACACAGGAAAATCACTGCACAACAACTGGAGAAAGAAAACAGGTTTCAAAATAAAACTATGACAATGAACTCTTGTTATATTTTTTTTTAATATTGTAATGTTTTCCCATTCTACAATGCTTTCAAATCCTTGGATTCCCTCAGGGAAGAGAGGTATGTGTCCCATCTCACATAAAGTAGTATTGTTTTTGCCCTTTTTTTCTAGCATGAAACTCTTTATTTTATGAAATTATGTTGTAAAAATATCAATTCTGAATTTCTCTAATTTTTAGAGACATTTTAATCTTCCTCCTTAAAACTCAAGAGTATGAGTCATTCTTTAATTAGGTTAGGTGTTGTAGTGATGGATGGGTGTGTGTTACCAGTGATTAATTACATATCACCCATTTTCCTATTACCCATCTCAGTGAATCAACATGTCTTGGGGATTATTTTTTCATTCACTGACAGTTCTAACTTTCTCCGAACATTTACAGAGAATGTATTTTATGGTTTGCTATGTCATTTCCAAAGTGAATTGATGTTCTAGCTCTCTAGTCTAATATTTATTTTGCTGTATGTTCAAACCAGAGTTTCCTTCCTCCTTGAAAGAGTACCCAGATCAACTCCCTTGGTAGAGGTTAATCTATCTGCCTCCAAGAGACCTTCAAGTGGCTCATGTGTCAGGTCCTTTTATTTCCATTCCACTTCTGTTCACAGTGGCAGTTTACTTTTCAGGGCTAAAAGGTTCTTTCTATCCTTTGGCAAATTTTTAGATAAGCAGGTTTCATTTTTTTTTTCAGATCTTTGACAGTAACTTTACTTAGAAGACTTTTCTCCCTTCCTCTGAAGGTCTCTTGACCTCTTTCTTTCAGCCCTGCCTCAGAATTCTTCTTTCTTCATCTTAGGAAGATTGTATAATCGTTTCTGGTGAGCTTTCAGACTAAATAATCCACTCACAATAACAGACCTCTTCAATATCAGTTGACAAGAATTTTTAGTTGAACTTATCAGTTTATCCAGAACAAGGTATCATTATTGATAGAGTTCTGAAGGAAGTAGACATCCGGTTGTACTCTCTAGCTGATTCTCACAGTCCTATAGTCAGCCTATATAGAACTTAGGGGGTATAGGCATCATGTACATAAGGAAATCAAGCCTTGGTAAAGTGAATTGCTCAAGAATCCATCTCTAATTAGTTACAGAGTCAGCACTAAAATCCTTATACCAATCAATTGAATTCAATAAGCAATTATTAAGTACCTACTATGGGCAAGGCTATGCAAACAAAGAGAAAAGTACTTTTACTCTCAAGCAGCTTACATTCTAGTGATGGATAATATAGAGCTGAGAAGGAAAAATCCTGGAGAAGGAGTATGGATCAGCAGGAATGATGACAAAAGGATGGGAAGAAGTAGAAAGGGAAGCAGAAAGCAGCTTTGAATCACTTTAGGACTAGAGGAGTGCCTGTTGGGTGGGACCCATACCCACCAGGATCCTATCATTCTATTGGTTTGATGTTGACACTGCATCGTTGGAGCCAGTAGGTTGAATCAATAAAGACTTGCATGAAAATATGCCTGAAGTATATACTAAATTCACAGAAAACACCTCATCCCAAGATAGTAGAGAATGTTCTATCCAGGAGATATGCCACACGTGGAGTATGATCTCAGTTTTCTGTCTGCCCTTTGGGACCAAAATCATGCGGATGTTAGATATGAAGTCCGAGGTCCTACCTGGGGTAGTTCTAGCCCATATTGACAGAGGACAAGAATTCTGTGAAATGATGCTTCTTTCCTCCCTTCCTTCTTCTCTCTTCATTTCTGCCTTCCAACCACCATCACTGTGGAAGAGGAGAGAGGTGGCTGCCATACAGCCAACAGAACAAAAGCTATTTTATATATTTTTTTGTTTTATAGGTCATTTATGTAAACAAAAGTAATCATTTAGTGACCAAGCTTGTGATTGTGAGTTTCTCTGTACATTGGCCTTCAGAAATAGCACATTTGGTTCTCTATACTATGGATAAGAAAGACCTTTTCAGGTCAGCAGAACTCATCAGAACTTACGTCCCACTGGTAATTTTGGAGAAAATAAGCTCGCTTCCTATCTAAAAAAAAACCTTGAGAGTAGGATTTTTGTGTAGTCTTTTCTTAATAATTTATTAAATTTTGGAGGAAAAACTCAGAATATGACTGAATTTAGAAGCTGTCAGAAACTCATCTTCCTTCTAGTCTTACTCTCCTTGAAGACAACTATAAAAAATAACTATAAAGTGCAGTAGATAGAGCTAGGACTGGAGATGGGAGTTTCTGGATTCAAAACTAGTCTCAGACACTTCCTAATAGTGAGACCATGGTCAAGTCACTTAACTCCCATTGCCTAGCCCTTACCACTCTTCTGCCTTGGAACCAATACTTAGTATAGATTCTAAGACAGAAGGTAAGGGTTTTTTTAAGTACATAAAGAATTGCTGTTATCTAAAGTGTCCTGGGACAGTATTATTGTTCTTTTCTTAATTTTAACTATTTTTAGTGGTTGTGACTACTATACCTGATGTAGGGCCTTAGAAAATATTTTTTGAAGTAACACAATATTACTTAATGAGTCAAAAATGTATACTGAGCAAATAGCGATCCCAGAAACTATATTCCATCTCTCATTACTCATGTTGAGGATTGAGTCTTATTTATCACCAATATACATTCAAGAGATGAAGAATGTGTGATGAAAATCTTGCTCTCTACTTCATTTCTCAAGTTTTCTGTTTGTACTCTATATCCATTCCAAAAAGCATTTTATCTAGGAATTTTTTTAATATTAGCTTAGACTGAAATTTGTCTCTCTTACGTATAATGATCACATTTCCTTTTAATCATCAATTCTTTTAGGCCTATGGTCAAAATGAATGAATTATTTTATAGCAAATAACTAGAAGTTCATTTTCATAAAAATAGAAATTCAATACGTTTTTCTGTTATCAACCTTAGGTTCCTAGTATGCTATTGAAAGAAAATGTGGAACTTGCTAACTTTAAATTGATTTGCCCTGCGAAATATACAACAAATTATTATGAGACTGGCATTTTCTTTTTTTGTTTGTTTTTTTAAAACCTCAACTTAATGTCTGTATTTGGTTCTCTATACCACGAATAAGAAAGGATTTTTTAGCTTGGCACAGCTCATTAGAACTTTCATCTCAGTGGCATAGTTTTGGAGAAAATTAGTTCATCTCCTGTCTGACAGAGCTTCTCAGTATGATTTTTTGTGTAGACTTTTCCTAATATTTTATTAATTTTGGAGGAAAAACTCAAAATCTGGCCATTTAGAAGCTGTCAGAAATTCAGGTTTCTTCCAGTCTCACTCTTGGAGACTGCAATGAGAACTAACTATAAAATGTATGTAAGGGGAGCAGCTGGATACCGCTAGGGTACAGGTGTTCCTTCCACTTAGTATCAATACTAAGTGTCAGTTCCAAGACAGAAGAGCAGTTAAGGGGTTAAGTGACTTGTCCAGGGTCATACAGCCACAACATGTCTGAGATCACATTTGAACCTAGGCCCTCCTGTCTTCAGGGCTGGCTGACTATCCATGAAATCACCTCGCTGCCCCTGAAACTGACATTTTCTTAAAAAATATGAATGAGAGGAAATGTTCTCCTAGTTTTTCTTCTTTTGAAACTATAATAAATGCAATTAATCATGTTTTAGAATGATTTTTTTAAAAGATCCTGCCAAGGGAATTGTTTTTAAATCAAATTATAATTGTTAGATTTCAGTGATGATGTTTATTTTTTTTTACTTTAATAGATCATTATTTCTGGTTTTCTTTTTCTCTTATTAGTCATATAAAATTTCTTTTTTTTTCCTTGAAAAAAGTTTACATTTTATTTAAGACCTTTTACCATCTCAAGTATAGGCACTGGCATATTTTTTATGTTTCTAAAAAAATATTTTTCTCTTTCATTTGCTAGGCATTTGCTTGGTGGCCAGATCTATTGGCTGAACATGCAGAGAAATTTTGGTCATTATTTACTGTGGACATGGATTCAGCACTAGAGGCTCAGCCACAAGATTCTTGGGATAGTTTTCCACTTTTCCAACTGCTAAATAACTTCCTAAGAAATGACAGTAAGAGTTTGGATCCGTTAATGTGGGTACGGGTGAGGGTGTGGGTTTGGGAGTTATTTATGTTTATAAATACAAATGTTTAGAGAGCTGTAGTATGAATGTTCCAGGGCTGACATGTTATATGCCCTCTATCCTCATCATGGAACTATGGTGCTCTGGGTCAGAGCTAACCCTCCATAGTCTCTTATCATGGTCACCATGGTATCACCTGAGCTTTCGTTGCACTATCCATTTCTTCCCCTCTTCCATCTTTTTGGTACTCTTTGTCAACTTTTAACATGGGAACAGTTAGGAATATGCTTGTGAATGTTTCACAACCATTTCTCTGGAAATCAGAGCACACGTTTAAATTTAATCTAAATTACTAACATTTTCTCCATCATTTTCTTAGGTCTAGGCAATCAATAAATCAAACACTCATTTACAAGATTTCCTGATTTTCAAAGTTTAAATGCATATTTCTGCCCTTTGCTTCTGGCATGTTCCAGAAAGAAAACTTGTATAAATTAACTTGTGCAAGGAACTTGAAAATGTTTGTGTTATGGAGGAAACGTTCGAATTTTTTTCTAGAATTTTTTTTTTTGCTAGACTACCTCTGAAACTGAACCACTCTATTATACTTTAATAGTAAACACTGTATTAGCAAGTTTCCCCATTTCATAGCTTCTCAGAATTGGAAAGGAAGTTAGAAGTTACTCCTTTTAACTTCTTGTCCAGTGTAAGAATCTTTACAAAACAAAGTGGGCTTCCAACATCAGCTTGCACCATTCCAGTACCAAGGAGGCGATTGCTTTCTGAGGCAACCCGCTCCACTGCCAACTCTTCTTATTAAGAAATTCTTCTACATATCAAACTAAAATCTGCAATTCTGTAAGATCCACTCTGTTGGATCTAACTCAGTTCTGTAGAGAAGCACAAAATCAATTTACTCCTTCCTCCATGGGGCAGTCCTTTGAATACTTGAAGTTCCTGAACACCCCTTGAATAAATGAGCATCTTTAATTTCTACAACTGATTCTCAAGGAACATGGTTTCCAGATTCCTTACCATCTTCTTAGGAGAACCAGGTCATGGTAATAAAGTTAAAAAGGACCACAGAGGTCTTCAAGTCCAACTTCCATACTTAATTGTTGAGAAAATTGAGGAAAAGGAAGGAAAAGTACAAAGTCACAAAATTACTTGGTATCAGAGATGGGATCTGAACTCAGGTCCTCTTGACAACAAAACCATTCTTCTCTTCACTCAGGCACCCTGTTGTCTTGAGCCAAATGTTGACTTAGTAGGGATCTTTTAAGTTTAATATTCCTTATTGACTGACAATAAATGAATGAATAAACAAACAAATAAAGTTAATATTCCTGGTACTGAACGTAACACTCTAATAGTTTAAGAGTACAACAAAATTATTGTTTTGCTTCTACCTTCATATTAATGAAACAGGACTGTGTGTACTTAATTATGTGTTTTTCTTTACTGTTAATACTTAGTGAGCTTGTGATTATTTTACACCCCTAAATACTTCTTTTCTTATAAATTACTAGCAAAGTAGGTCTTCCTCATCCTGGTTTTTAAAGTTTTTGAACTTTATATATATTCTTGTATAATTTTATCTTGTTTATTTTGGGTCATTATTTTAGCCTGTGGAGATCATTTGAAATACTGATTATCTCATTCAATGAATTAGCTGACCCTCCTAGTTTTGTGTCATTTCCAAAAGGTCTTATTATAAAGCCAGTTTATTTCTTTGCATTTTTATTCAAATATATTTTATTTTCCCAATTACATGTAATAACAATTTTCAACATGTTTCCAAAAATTGTAAGATCCAGATTGTCTCCCTTGCTTTTATTCCCTTACCCCTCTCAGAGATGATAAGGAATATGATCTGGGTTAGCACGTTACTTTCAAAATAGTTGCAAAGCCCCATTTGGATTTCCCATATGTGATTTATTCAACATAAATTTCTGAGTTCCTGTTTTGACTTTTCCTATCATCTAATAATACAATTAAGATGGAAACTTGTTGAACAAAAATTATGGTTTTCAACAATAAAAACATTATGCATAACAGTGCTTTCACCAGTAATTAGGGATTATAAAAAATGTTAGCTATAGTTAGGTTTATCTTCAGACAATGTTATAGTTCTAGCTAAGTAAATCATAATGGTCCTGCATTTTAGCAGAGATGAATTATTCATTTGGCTTGTCTAACATTTTTTTAAATAGGGGATTCTGACTTTTTTATTTTTTATTTTTCTAAAATAAGGAAAATATGTCTCACCGCCAGATTGATGAATTCCTTCACTGTAACAACTCTTAAAAGTTTAGGGTCAGTGAAAGAAAGGGATTGTAGTCTGCATCTATGGAGGAAACACACAGTCCACAAAATCATAGATCCTTTGAATATTGAAGAATACAATTATATAATGTTTAGTCATTCATTAAATTTTGCCTTTTCTTCTAAGAAATGATATATTCTCTTTACAGATTATTTGGGGCAACATCCATTAGAATTTCAGGGAATTATTTGTAATGTTTCTTTTTGATAGAAAGTATTGCAATATAATTATAACTGGAAGGAATGAAACAAAAAGAACATTGAAATGACAAAAGCATAAAAAATAGTGTCCAGTAAAACGTGTCTTTAAATTGCATTCTGCTTTCCTGGTTTTTTCTAATATTCTAAGCATAACTCATGAAATCCAAAGGACAAGGAATTTCAGATTGGTTTCAATCCATCTTTAATTGAACTACAAAAACAAAAGCAAACTACTTATTCCTAGTCTGGAATTTTAGTTGCACCGATTTTTGATGTGTCTAAATTTTGGCTGTGATATTTAAAATGATTACCATATTTTAGAAAACATCAATTAATTCTGAGAAAAGTAGCTCTTTAGTGTATTCAAGTAAATGGAAAAGCTCCCCTGTGTCATAATTTCCTTTTAGTATGAAGAGATGAGTATGACTTAGGGATTTGGAATGGAATGCAGACCTTTATCTCAAGTTTACAAATTACTACCTAAAGCCATGACCAATGAATACATATTTCTGGATTTTCAGCCATATATGTATATCATATGAAATTATTGTTGACATTGTCAACAATAATTATCACATGCTCCTATCAGTGTATAAATTATTATAAAATATAACATTTAAATTATATATGCAATTATAACATACACAATACAAATAATATATAATACAATATATAATATATACAATACAAATATATAGTTTATAAACAACATAAATTATATGTTGATTATAAAGAAATACATTGTTAATCATTATGAATATTGCTACTATTTTATTTCTTAATCACCCACATGTTTTTATTAACTTAATTCCTTTTGAAAAGCCAATGTTTCAGATAACAAAGAGTTCTATATTCTATGGAAGACATTCAGAAAAACTCTAAGTTTTATTTAACCCCTAAAAATAATATCTATAAATTGGTGCAAATATATGAAAATTTCTATCATATTGACTTAATTGAAAGTATTATTTCTCAAATCCAGATTCTGATATTAGATGTCTCAACTTAATATGAACAAGCCAATGTAACATTTTAAATGTAAACTAGTATTGCATTTTAAAGAAGCCAAAAATTAATTGCTTGCCAATTGGGCTCACAGAGTTGTCACTCAGACATTTAGAGTATTTATCATTTGTGCTGAGCGTTGTACATTTGACACTGACAATATTATACATTTTTCTCTCATCCTTCAAGAATGACATTATGCTGCATTTTTAGGCTGATGGTGAACTAGCTAATATTTCATCTGAACTTTTACATGATTTTTTTAGATGGGGAATTTCCCAGAATCATACATGTTGATTTAGAAGGGACTTTAGATGTCATCTAGTCCAACTTCAATATACAATGAGGAATCTAGGGCCCAGAAAGTTTAAGTAGCTTGCTCAAAGTCACAGAAGTGGCAGAGCAGAAATTTAGTGTATTCAAAAATGGCAAAGCAGAAATTTGAACCCAGGTCCCTTGATTCTCAAATGGTCATGAGACAATAGCTAGAACTGTCTTTTGTCTCTCTTTGTATCCTCACTGCTTAACAGATTACCCGGCACACAGGTGCTTAATAAATATTCCTTGACCAAGTAACTGATTCTTTCCATTAAACTGATAATGAGGCATCATTTAAACATTTCTCCTGTTTACTTCCTATCCTTCTTTTGCTGTTGTTTTTCAAAAAACCCTATGTTCTTTCATTTTAAAGAAATGTACCTTTTGTGCTTGGTTCTGCATTAATAGTCAAAGAGATGAGAATCCACATTTCCTTTATTAACCCAGTCCAACTAGTAAAGATGTTAAATTCTCAGTCTTGCCTTTTAAATGAAACTTAAAATATTCAGCACTGCGTGAAAGACAATTGCCAATCTGTGATGATTTGTCATCAAGTCTCAGGGACAAAGTTATCACGGAGTGTCATAATTATTGCCAGTGGATGAGTGGTGGAATATTCGGAATCTTCCAAATAGGAAATTTGGTGGTGTTCCAGGAAAAGAAAAATGAAAATTACAGTCTATCTCTAAGCCTAAAGTTAGCCATGATTAGGGCAAGACAACTCTTCAAACCCTTGGAGGTTAAACACTTTCCTCCAGAGAGGAGTACCAGCTGCACTAGAGTTAAAGCAACTGTCCCCAGTCTCCCACCCCTCACAGCCTAACCCACTGATTCCCAGAGCAAGATTGACAATGAAAACAAACTCAGACTCCTTAACTTCCACCCCAAGAAGAATGTCAGATCCTACCTTTTGCTTCCACATCCTCCTTCCTCAGTCTACTCCTCTCCCCTCCTCCCTCCTCCCCACATAAAGAGATAATTAGATGGGTAATCACTTTAAATAGTTTCCGAGGAAACAGTTTTGAAAGGGAGATTTATTAAAATTGAGGGGAAATAAATATGTTTTCATAATGAAGCAATTAGCAGGATAGTTAAATGATACTGAAAGACTATGATGATAGAGTAAATAACAAATGCTACGTTTGCGTGCTATGCTCCACAATTTCCCCAATGATAATAGATACAGCAAGTGACCATTTCTGACAAATGACAGCCATCTGGAAATTGCACAAATGATTTCTTTCAGCATGACTGAAAGGCAAAAACCCTTGGAGCTAGTCACCTTTTAATCTGTGGATATGCTAGCAAGTGGCAAATGACCATTCTCCCGGGAACCGATTCCCAAGTGAAAAATACCACGGTGCTTATTCTTTAATTAACAGCCTTTTCACATTGCTAGCACATTAAAGCCATCAGAAAGAACACCCGTGCTTATATAATCAATGTCACAGAGTCTCTGCCTAAACGAATAATAAATGTTCTGGCTTTACACTAAGTGAAAACCTATTCGTGAAGACTTTCACCTTCAGAAAGATAGGCTCATAAAAATCTAAAAAGAAAAAATTGGAATGTGGTCTCATGAGGATAAAAAGGCTAGTGTTAATAATTAACAAGGAGAGTGAAGTGGAGTCAAATTAGCCATAATAGAGCCCAGAGTGACTGGCAAAGTCACCTCTCATTATCAAAAAACTCATTAAGAAATGAAGAGGTGGAAATCCCACTGGGTTATTCTCACACCGAGGCTATATCAGAGATTATTTTTTCAGATTTCTTTCAAATGAAGAACTGTTAGGTCACCATATTGCATATTAGGTTAATCTTCAAGCTTTGAAATATGAGGGCTGACACCTGCATGTTATTCTACCTCAAGTGCTTAAATGAGATCTACATCTGAAATCCAAGAATTGTTGTTTATGGATTTGTCTATACATATAGAGCTTAGAAGCAATATAGGGAAAATGGACCTTCTGTGACATAATAGGAAGACCTTGTGCCAGAGTCGCTTTCTAAATAACCGTTTCCCTAAAGGATGGGATCTACCTTGCTTTTAATTGTACATCAAAAATTTATTTTTAGGTCAGTTCGATTTAAAAAAAAAAGAAAAGGAAGCAAGGAACCGCCACCTGCTTTTCTTTCTCTTTTAATTTCTACAAGCCTATCTTTGGTCCATCGTTATATATAGGCATCTTCCATTTAATCAACATCTTTATTGAATTTTATAGGTTTGGGGAAAATAATCTGCTCCAGTAAGACCAGCAGATCTATGTCACAGTAGCTTTAGAGGGATAGCTATGAGCTCTCCCCAAATTTTTCTATGTCAGTTATGGCATACTTGGGGCAAGTATTACTTATTAACCTACATAATCAGGATCTTGGTTATATTATGTGGGGGGAGACTGGGAAATAACTCAAAGGAGGAAAGAAACAAAAAATAATTATTTACCTTTTTAATACATCTGCTATTTTTGTGTGAATTTCCTTCCATTTGATCAGGTTAAGAATCAAATTGGTATTTGTTTCTTGAACAATCAGGTTAAGAATCAAATTGTTATTTGTTTCTTGAACAATCACAGTAGATCACACAAAAATCAATGAAGCAGGAAGTAGTAAATCAAGCACAATAATTGAGAATTGGTGATGAAGATCGATGATGATGATGATGATTCAAATTTCAATAGCATTCAGAGTTTACAAAGTACTCTGATAGGAATTGCAATTTGGGTATCTCCTTTTATTTATAAATCAGGAGACTGAGTCTTAAAGAGGTTAAATGACCTACTTGTGATTACACAGCTAATAAATATAATACATATTTCAAAGAGAGCCACAATTTCTTGAAAGCTATCAGCCTAACAATCCATACAGGGAAAAAGATGGATGATGGCTGCTTATGACCAGACCTTTATGAGTTAGCACATCAGTACATTTATCTAAAATGTGCAGTACAAGTAGGTAGGGTTGGATTGATAGGATCATAGATTGATAGGATCATAGATTTAGAGCTGGAGGAGACCTTAGAGGCTATTAAGTCAATTCCACTCATTTTACAAATGAGGAAATGGAAGCCTAGAGAAATTAATTGATTTGTGATTTTGAGCAACCAAGTGGCAGAGATGAGATTTGTATGCAGGTTTTTATGAAATCAAATCTGTTGCTCTTTCCACTATATCATGCTATTCCACCATAGGGGAAAGAGAAGGGCCTGGATCGAATTCAAGAAATTCTATAGTGCTCTCCAGTGATAGGATAGATAGGTAAAATATTCTCCTTGAAATATGTGACTTCAAATCTGGGAAGTCCACCATTTACAAAGAATCAGTGTTATACATGACAGAGAGGGCTCTTGAAGACTGCAAAATTCCCAATGATGATTTGTATAAAAGTAGCATGAGAGTTAAGAGAAAGAAAGTATGTTATTACAAAAGGTGACGAGGCAGATGGGTGAGAGTGAGTGAATAACAGATAGAAGCCTAAATTTTGCCATGGTACCTGCAAGAATGTAAAAAAAGACAAAAGGAATATCTATGGGAATCTGTGGAAAATATAAGTCCCAGAACACATGGGAAGACACGAATGGGTTGTAATCTTCACCAATAACCACACTAACAAGATCACAGATTCCTGTCCTAGTGTAGTCTCTCTTAGTCAATAGTTGTTTTTGTTTTTTTTCTGTCTAGAGCAAATAAGATCTTTATATTATTCTTCTTTTCATCAAAAACAATATCATTGTTACCACTCATTCTGACTAGTCATTGTTGAGGGAAGGGAGCAAATGTGAAACAGAGATTAGGGCTTCAAGTAGATGTGTATGAGTTTGGTAAGAAACTAGATCTTTTTTGCCTCCCCAAGTGGTTCATGGACCAAAAAGATTTTAAAACTACCAGGCTATAGTAGTAGGCAGCTGGGTGGCACAGTGGATAGAGTGCCAGGTCTTGGAGTCTAGAAGACTCCTCTTCCTGAAGTCAAATCTGACCTTAGACATTTACTAGCTGTGTGATTCTGGACAAGTCACTTAACCCTGTTAGCCTAAGTTTCCTCATCTGTAAAATGACTTAGAGAAGGAAATGGCAAACAATGCCACTATCTTTGCAAAATTAAGCAAAAACAAAACCCAAATGGAATCACAAAGAATCAGACATGACTGAAACAATTCAACAACTAGGCTATTACGCACTTCATTTTTTATGCTTGAAGATAAATATAATTTCTATAAGTAAAAAATCATGGATGTCCTCAAGTCAAGTTAATTTTTAAAGATCTTTTGGTGAGTCCTTTAATAAATTGAAGATTCTGTTTGTGTTACAAAGAGATTTAAAATACAAATACAGATAATTCTTATTATGCAGCAGGAAAACCACTGGAGTTGGAATCAGGGGAGACACTTCTCTGTCACTTACTAACTATATGACCAAAAGTAAATTAATTTGCCTTTTCAAGTTCATTTTCCTCATTTATAAGACTGGGACATTAATATTGTACTTTGTTGTTGGGAGAAAAATCAAATCAAAATATGTTCATAGCATGTTATTTGTTATTGTTCATTTTCAAAGAGGACCAATGGTATCACATGGTGATATTATTTATATTTGTATTATATATGGTATCGTACATAATTTTATATTAGCATATGATTACATTTCTAAAAATTTATCACTGTAGGTATAGGTCAGGGCATTACTGAGAGCATCTTAGAAGAGAGACCACATAATCAATTGGTGATTGCCTCATGAAATGAGTGATAGAATGGGAAAGAAGGAACAAAGAAGTTAACAGAAAAGAAAGAAGGAAGAAAGAGATAGATGGAGGAAGGAAAGAAAGAAGGGAGGAAGAGAAGGGAAGGAGGAAATGTTTAATGGTAGTTAGCCTGAAATCATAGTCATTAAGTTTTTATGGAGAAGATAATAAACTTCATTATGATTCCTGAGGTTTAACATTTTTAAAAGAAGTTTGAACAGTGCTTACTGATCAGAAGTGTGTGGGAAGCAAAGTGATATATGGACAACTATAATGGAAGAACATATATTTACATAGAAAATGATAATAGTTAATGGTAAATATGTGAAAATTATAGTGACATTTATATATTTTAGCATCATTTACATTATTCTTTAATTCCCCTTTCCCTTTCTATCTATATCTCTAATTTCCCTTAAACCTTTAATGCTAAGAATGTTAATTTTACCTTTACCAAATATAAATATGAATTTTTATAGATGTTGTGTTTTATTTTGGTTAAAACCATAGATCAGATAGGTGCAGCAAGGGGGTGCAATGGATAATGTATGGAGACTGGAGTCAGGAAGATTCATTTTTCTTGTCGAGTTCAAATCTAGCCTCAGACACTTAACTAACTCTATGACCTTCCGTAAGTCATTTAACCAGTTTGCCTCAGTTTCCTCATCTGTAAAGTGCACTGGAGAAGGAATGGCAAGTCACTCCAGTATCATTGCCAGGAAAGCCCTACAAAGGGTCACATGCTGTGAGACACAACTTAAAAAATGATTCAACAACAATATAGATTAGAAGATTTAGCACTAGAAAAAATCTTAAAGCTAACCTAAACTAACCCTTTCACTTTACCATTGAGAAAATAGAGGCTTAAGTGAGTTAAATAACTTCTTAAATATCTCATCAGGTACTACTGTAGTAACTATAATAATTAGTCGTGGAGCCAGGATTTAAATGTAGTTTCCCTTTCTATTACATTTAACTCTAAAAAAAATGACACTGTGTTAAAATGAGTAGTATGTGTTAGCCAGAATGTAACTTTAATAGCAATCCTTGAAGAAAGTCTTTCTCTAATTAAGTGATACGTAAATGTTTCCAAAATATATTTTTTAAAGAACTGCATTCATTTCTTATGACTACAGGGAACAATCAGTACACCTTCTGGAGGTGAGAAATAAACTAAATCTCCTTTCTACTTTCATATATAATGGCAGCATAGCATGATAGACAGAAAACTGACTTCCAAGCCAGTAAGACTTGGTCTTAAGTCCTGCATTGGGTTTAAGTCAAGATTCAGACCAGTTGCGTAACCTTTGACAAATTAATTAACTTCTCATTCTCTAGGTAGCTCCCTAAGACTCTTAAATGCTGAGCCAGTATTATCTTGTATTAGTACCAGAAGTTTCTTACCAGAAAGTCCTTACATCAAAAATATAAAGTCTAGTCCAAATCCAGCTCCTACTTTATAGGACTGCAGAATGAATTCATAAATCAAGGGGTGCTACCACTTAAGGGTTTTCAATAGCCTGATCTCTCTCTAATGGGTCAAAAATATTTAATATTTAATAACATTTATTTTATTTTAATTTTTTCACATTATTTTTTTAGAATATTTTTCCATGGTTACATGATTCATGTTCTCTCCCTCTCCTCTTTCCTCCTCCCTCCCGGAGCTGACAAGCAATTCCACTGGGTTATACATGTCTTAATACTCAAAACCAATTTTCATATTATTCATATTTGTAATAATCTTTTAAAACCAAAACCCAAATCATATACCCATATAAACAAGTGATAAATAAATCATATGTTTTTCTTCTGCATTTTCTCTCCCATAGCTCTTTCTCTCAATGTGGATAGCATTTTCTCTCATAAGTTCTGCAGCATTGTTCTTGATCATCATATTACTTTAATAACATTTTAATGATTTAATATGGACATAATAGATACTGCCAAATTTGAATGACAAAGCAGGATGCAATTACTTCTTAGGCCAAATTCTGTTACAGACACAAGAAACTGTTACAGATTTTAATAGTTGAGCTGCTTATCTATCTGTCTACATTCCTTCCTAGTTTTCAGTGAGAGTTGTGGACTTTCATTTTCTGCTCTATAGCAATATGTGATATGACCATTCATTGCTATGAATTTCCACACTTGCTTGAAAAGTGGCTACACACTTGAGCATCATTCATCTGTAGTAAGATTGAGTAAATACAAAATTGTGTGTGTATATTGAGATATATGTGTGTATATATATTTATAATGGGTATAGATATGTGTAATTATATATGTAATGGGAGTGTATAGACACACGTACATATAGATACATACTTCAATATAAATCATTGTGTATAAATGCTACTTTTCTTTTCCCAAACTCAAAAGGAAATTTTCACATTTGCTTTTGCTTGAATCTTTGTTTTAGTTAAATTAAGTATAGATCCCAGCAAGAGCCCAAGTAGGCAGTGTAATAGAAAGCCCTAGATTCAAGTCCTGCCTCTCACATAGACTAGCTGTATAATCTGGGGTAAGTCACGAACACTCCTAAACTAGAAATATCAATTGCGTATTTTCATTGTCGAAGGAAGTTTCCAAATCAGAAATTTCCTACACCTATAAAATCATGTCCAGACAAAAAGATCTCATGTTTCTCTTGTCATACACACATTTAGTTTGTATAACTTATTAAGGCAATTTGTAAAGAACATTGGTATTCATCTGGATAGGTGTTAGATCAATGTCATTATTATCGAATGCTCACTTTCATAACAGATTACGCACCTACAAATGAACAGTCTATGTGATCAGTTCTAATACTAATTTCATTAGACATTCAGGAGTAGGTGGACTGAGAGTAGCTACTAAATCACCTTTATTTTTTTTTTTAAATAATGAAAGAACCCAAAGGAAATACCACTGAACTTTTGACTTGAACATCATGAAGTTAAGTACATGGTATAACAAAAAAGAAATAAAATGTTCCTCAGCTTTTTTAATTATTTAAATAGGGATTGTATTACATCTGGTTATTTGGATTATTGCCTTTTTTTACTGACTAATTACTGACTAAATTATTGGCTAAATAAACTAAATATATTACTGACTAAAACACTGCTATTTTGTGTATTATGGAAAAACCCTGAAGAAAGAGAATATCTAGACTTGCCTGCCCATTGGAAGATAATATAATTCACATACATACATACATACTCTTTCTTTTTCTTTGCTTATTTGCCATCTTAGCTCTAACTAAACAGTTGAATACAAATGCCACTTAAAATACATTGTAGAGGATACTGGTTGTTAAATCTAAATAATTATCTCAAGATTTGGTTAATTAATTTTATCATTGTGTCTGTTTGATTATGTGTAGTTAGAAATGCATAGTTTAGGTGTGCCTAGTTTCCAGAGTTGCCTGGAACAGAGAGAGAGTTTAAGTGATAAAAGTGTTAAGATACCAGTCATAGTTTTCTACCATTCCAGTTGGCACTTGATAAGAAAGAACTCAATTACATCTCTCAACTTTACTTTTCAGTTCAGTGATTGGCTAGCAAGTAATAATTAAAGCTTTTTTCTCAGTTAGCTAATGAAGATGAACTAGTTTCTCTAGTTTCTTTGAATCTTTGAATAAGATTAATTTTGCAATTAACTCATAAAAAATTTCTGAAACTATTTTAGTGACATATAAAATGGGAAAATGGATTTAAATAAAATAGGGAGTCACACTATTACCTATGTTTTATAGTTCATAGATTAAATCTAAAATGATAACTATAACTGATATTTTACCAGGCCCGAAGTCAAGAAGATACAGGTTCAAAACTGGCCTCAGACACCTCCTAGTCGTGTCTAGGCTTAGAGAGCTAGGTGGAACACTGAATAGTGCTGAATGTAGTCAGGAAAAGTTGAGTTCAAATCCATCCTCAGACACTTACTAACCATGTGACTCTGGACAACCCTGTTTGCCTTAGTTTAGTTATATTGAAAAATAGGGATGATTATAGCACTACTGTACAGGGTTGTTGTAAAGATAAAATGAAATATTTGCAAATCTTTAGTCTTTCTAAAAGTGCTCTTATTAGAGAAGGTAAGTGACTTAATTAAGAACACAGAATTAGTACGTTTCAGAGGTTAGATTTGAACTACTTCTGATTTCAGGATCAAGTCCACCATTTGGCCATCTTTTGATTTTTCAGGTTCAGATCCAACATTTTTTCCATTATGTTGCCCCTCTACAATAATAGGTAATAGCTAAGAAACTAAGGCTGCATCAATTCCCACCCCCCATCTTTATCATTGCTTAACAATTACCTTATAATTAGCTACTGAGTCAGATAGGGTTATTCTTTGGAATTGACCTTTTCTTCCCACTAATTACTTTCTTCTTTTTCTTTTCTTCTTTCTTTTTTCTGTTTCTTCTTTTTTATCTTGAATTAAACTTGCCAGAGAACACAATGGTTTTAGATGTTTATATCGGAGTTGTTCCTATGTGTCAACAGCGTATTATCACTTCAGTTTTGACAGTACTCATCACAATTTCTTCAGCCTGCTAATATAGACACGGGCAACAAGCATGGAGCACACTCCCCATTAGCCTGCCATCCTGTAATCTTTAAGAGAGCCCCACTTTGTGGGAATGAGATCTTTGTAGTTTTAAATGGGGAAGAATATCATAGAACAAGGCAAAATATCTTTCCTGAGGGTCATGTGAGAAGTTGTTAGCCAAAATGGGTTCAGAATCAAAGAATTGCTCCATGCTAATTTCCATATGCAATTACTAAAAATGATGATTCTTATCATCATGATGACCGTGGGCATGTTAATTAGATAAAGAAAGGTGAAGTATTTGTTTAGTCAGGGGAATATATGTCTTAGGGGGATGGATTGTAGTTTTTATGTGCAAATATTAAGAGGATTGATTGCAGATGTAAAACAGATCTCTATAGGGGAGCAAAATTAGGAAATAACAAGGTAGGAATCTATTAGGAACAGATTTTAGCTCAATATATAAAAGAGCTACCTAACTACTGGTGTTATTAAAAAATGAACTGGGGGCAGCAAGGTAGCTCGGTGGATAGAATGCCAAGGTGTGGAGTCAAGAGGACTTGGGTTCAAATCTGACCTCAGATACTTCCTAGCTGTGTGACCCTGGGCAATTCAGGCAATTCCATTTGCCTATCCTTTACTGCTCTTGTACCTTAAAATCAATTCTTAGTAACAGTTCTAAGACAGAAGGTAAGGGTTTATTTTTTTTAGTTAAATGAGGCTTTAAGATTTTTTCTAGGACTAAAACTATTCAAACAAAGGTTTAATGGTTCTATCTCAAGGGTTTCAAAGAAAAGATATTGCTGATTCAAGTCAGAGCTTAGATTACTTGCCTTTTGAGGATGTTCCTCATATCTGAGATATTGCAATCTTTTTTTTGGCAAAGGTTTGTCAGCCCACCGTCATATAGAGATGAATGATAGAGATGTGTATTGTTATAGATATAGACATAGATATAGATAGATATAGAGATTGTTTCCATTTCTGGAACAACCAAAGATGTCAACTCTGATTGATGTCTAAAATGGAGTGGGTAAAGAATATTCTTTGGAGCTTGTTCTTTTCAGCATTTTTATCGATGCCTTGGATGAAGGCATAGAATTTTGGGATCAGTTAGAAGGAAACATAAAGACCATCAAGCCCAACCTCCATTTTACAGATGAGAAAGTTGAGACCCAGAGAGGTTAAGTGAATTTTTCAAGGTCACATGGGAAATAAATGAGAATTGAGGTTTGAACCCAAGTACTTCAACTCCGAAGCCAATATTCTTTCTACTGTACCATGTTGCTTCTCTGGCACACTTAGGAAATTCACAGATAAAATTTTGATGGATAACATAGTGCAATGAAATGAGCACTGAATTTGAAACCAGAAGTCCATATCCAAGCTCTGCTACTTACTATCTGTGTGACTTTGGACAAATTACTCTCCAGACATCAGTTTCCCTCATCTGCAAAATGCGGGAGTAAAACTAGAAGACGTCTAACCTCTAAATCCTACTAGCTCTAAAACTACCATATGACTTAATTATTGGCTAAACACGGAGACAAATCTAATAAGAGGAAGCTTAATAGGGATAAAGATAAAGTCCTTACACTTAGGTTTTTTTAAATCCAGTAGGGGAAACAGTATGGATAAACAATAATGCGTGCAAAAAATACCAGGAAGTTTTAGTGAATTGTAAGCTTAGTATGAGTCAGTAGCATAGCATGTAAATAAAAAATTATGATGACTTTTACATTGATAGAAATATAATATCCAAAACCAGAGAGGGAGATCATTCCTATCATTCTTCCCTCTTCACACCTCATCTGGACTACCAAATTCAGCTCTTTGCTCAATATTCTAGGAAGATTAGGAAGCAGAGAGGTCACATAGTATGGTGGGTAGATAATCAGCCCCAGAATTAGGACAGTGGGGATTAGGTCTCCACTTCTTCCACATATTGGCTCTGTGGTCCTGGACAATTCACTTAATCTCTTAGTGCTCTTGGAAGATTCTCCAAGACTGCAAGTTGCAGATAAGACACCAACTTGCATCAATAAAAGTCTTCTCATTTGGGAGTCCCTTATACCAGTGAAATCACATAGCCAATCCCTTTCCGATTCTCTATTAGCAAGAAGCCAAAAGTTGGTGTCCCTGAACATATCTTAGAAGTAGAAATCATGCCACAGAACATTCCTTTAAAGGAACTGACGGCATTTATCCCAGAGAAGGGAAGACAAGAGAAATATAATTATCCTTAAGTATTTCATGGATTGTCATTGTGGAAAAAGAAATCTTACTTCTTGCAGAGTGCATACCAAGGGTTATAAGTACAATTTATGAAGAAATTGATTTAGGCTATAGCTATATAGAAATATTTTCTAATAATTAAACTGCCTCAAAGTTTGATGGATTCTTTTCTAACTCTGAGACACTGTAACTTTAATGAAACCTATCATAGAAGATTACAAGTTCTACCAATAGTTTCCTATAAAACTTATATCCTCTTTCTGCACCAATAAAGATCATATTGACCTACATTCTGAGGAAATTGGGACTTATCATACTTCCATGTCGTGGTAGGATGAATCTTAGTGTTAGACAGATGGGATGAAAACTAGCATGAATCCTATCCAAGCATCACAATAACTGACTTTTGAGGAGGTGGCATAAATCTACAAAAGCTATTTGGAATAATCAGATGTTGAATTGGGAAATAAAAAATATTAGATGAGAAGAGTTTGGGAAGAAAAATATAGATGTGGAAGTTACCTACATAAAAGTGATCTTTGAAGCCACGGGAGTGGATAAGATCACCAAATGAGAAAATGGTGAAGAGATCTTAGGACTATGATGATGAACCTATGGCATATGTGCCAAAAAGGTCACACAAAGCCCTCTCTGTGGGCATACCTGCAGGCTTTTTTTTTACTAGAAAGCCAGAGGGCCTGGGGAGAAGCTGTTCCCCTCCCCTTCTCCATGTACCTGAGGACATTCCTCACTTCACCCTCCCCTCTGCCCAGCAGCCCAGTGGGAACAATTTCTCCCTCCCCTGTCTGGGGCAAGAGTGGAGAGAGTAGGGGGATGAGGGTCCATTTGGGGGAGGCAGGCACTCTCTAAAAGGTTCCCCATCACTATCCTAGGATATACCTGTAGGGAACTCTTCTGTTTACCAGACAAGAAAAGAATAGAGCTGGCAAAAAAGACAGCAAAGAAATGGCAAAAGGTGGACCACAAGAGTTATGTTAGAAGTAAAGAAAGAGGGGGTAGCTGGGTAACTCAGTGGATTGAGAGCCAGGACTAGAGTCCTGGGTTCAAATGTGGCCTCAGACACTTCCCAGCTATGTGAACCTGGGCAAGTCACTTGACCCCCATTGTCTAGCCCTTACCACTCTTCTGCCTTGCAGCCAATATATAGTATTGGCTCCAACACGGAAGGTTAGGGTTTAAAAAAATCTTAATTTAAATTTTAAAAAAAGAAGTAAAGAAAGAGAAAAGATATCAAGGGGAAGAAGGTGATTCACAGGGTCCAATGCCACACAAAAAAGGATAAGAAAAAAATTTCCATCGAATTTAGCAATAATGAAATTATGAATGATGCTGAATAGTGTTATTCTGCTCAAGTTCTTCAATGAGATTTGTATCAGAAACTCAAGAATTTATATTTATATTTATAGTTTTTGAGAAAGACTCCAAATGACAAAAGGTGGTAAAGAAATGGAGGCATGACTATATATTATTTTTCTGAGTTTAAGAAGAAAGGGAAGGATGAGAAGAGGGAAGAAATTTTCAGCATAGAAAAGAACAGAAAAAAAAACATTTGTAGTGGGAAAAGAGGTAACAGAGCAAGAGACTTGAGAAAATTCACCAGTCAATCAATAAACATATGTAAAATGCTTATGTGACAGGCATTGTGTTAAGTGCTAGAGATATATTGACAATGTGAAAGTCCTTGAACTCAAGGATGTTACATTTGAATGAGAAATACAAATGCATATCCATGCATATTTACATAATTTTAAAAATGAATACAAAGGAGTTTTGAAAACTTTGGAAAGATAGAAGGGATGACAAGGTAACAGAGGAGATGAGAGGACATTGGATTCAGGATAGAAGTGGAAGATTAGACTCTTTGTGCTCTCAAATGAGAGAAGAGGACACTCTAATAGGCAACAGAGTCTGAAACTTTGCTTTTGCACTCCAAGTTATTTGCATTAAGACATTTGGTGAGTTGAACTTTTATAGAGTTCCGACAGTTAAGCCATATTAGTAGACCCTAATGAAGAGTACAAATATTTAGACAGGCCATTTGAGTTTTATTTTGTTTCAGTTAAAGTTGAGAAGATGTGATATTCAACATAGGAAGCATCATGAATTTCATTAGCTCTTTATTTAACAGACATTTCAGGAAATGTATTTCATCCATGTTTTTCAAAAATCTGATGTTATCCACGCTGATGAACATTGTTTCTGTTTGGATATTACAGCACTTTTGTGTAATGGAAAGTTTCATAAGCACTTGCAAGACATCTTTGTTCCCCTGGTCGTCCGCTACGTGGATCTCATGGAATCTTCCATCGCTCAATCTATTCACAGGGGGTTTGAGCAAGAAACATGGCAGCCTGTCAAGTAGGTACCCAGTCTAGTATGAATGGAACCTCTGCATTCTTACATCTGACCTCACGATGGTCACCTTGAACTACTTCTTATGGCATTCCCTTCCCACGTTGTTTGTTTCTTCGCAGGAACATCGCCAACAGTCTTCCCAATGTAGGTCTTCCAAAAGTTCCAAGTCTGCCTCTTAATCTTCCACAGATACCTAGCTTTTCTACACCATCCTGGATGGCTTCTTTATATGAGTCCACGTGTGTATCCTCACTTTTCTCTCAGTGGCGTGTTAGCTAGTGCATGACTTTGCCATCTTGTGTGCAGAAGTATTTGGTGTGCATGGCATTCGTAGTCATTGATAGAAAGACACTACACTGTGTGTGTGTGTCTATGTGTGTGTCTCAGCTGTTGAGCTAAGCATAGCAAATTGTTGATTAACAATTTAGACCAGTGGTTCCCAAAATTTTTTGGCCTCCCGCCCCCTTTCCAGAAAAAAAATTTTACTTAGCGCCCTGAAAATTATTATTTTTTTTTATTTTAATAGCAATTAATAGGAAAGATAAAAGTACCTGTGGCCATCACTGCTTCCTGGATCGCTGCAGCACCCACCAGGGGGCAGTGGCACCCACTTTGGGAATTACTGATTTAGAACATAAAGTCACAGCAGTGTGATAGAGTTAATATCCCACTTTATATCAATGGAACAAAGGTTATTTAAGACCCAGGTTACAGGCCATTACCTAAATGGTATAAATACAATCCTTCCTATTTAGCTATTGAGCAAGATAAGCTGTTTCCCTCCAGGTTCTTGGGCTCATCTTACTTTTAAATAACTAAATGACTTTTCTAGTGCATGCTGGAATTGATCTAAAAACAGTACAGGCAATAACAGACATTTTCCAATTTTTGTTGATGTTCCAGATGGAAAGGGATACCATCAGGAAGGAGGTTGAGTTTGCCATTACTCCAGTTTGTGAAATCATGCCTTCATCTTTCCAAAATGATGCTCATTAGTGTTCCTTATTAAATCTAAATAGTCTTTAGGATAAAAATCCCCTATAAATTGATGCATACACCTTCATATAACAAAGACGATATCGATATACCTCTCCAAGAATTCCAAATCTAATACTGTCTTATCAGTTGGTAGGGCTTGGGAGGTTGCAAAGCATTTTCACTTACATGATTTCTCTATATCTCCACAATAGACTAACAAAATTCAACAATATAACATGTACTCTAGTTAGGACAAAGATTGTTACCCTCATGTTAAAAATAGGGCACCTGAAATACAAGATGATTAAATGATTTACCCAAGGTCTCTTAGCAAAGGTGATCCTGAGGATCTGCCCAGGCTCCTGCATTTCTAAAAGTATGGATATCTTTCCACTATCTCCAACTCTGTGCAAAGCAGCAATGAAGCTTATTGAAATAAGCCTTTGAGATGAAGACATATTTACAGCACTTCCATGAGCTAGTGTCTAAACAACTGCGAAAAACATAATTTGAAAAAATATTTTGACAGTATTCTTGCAAGTTAAACATCATCCTTGTGCCCACAGGAATTATTAAGGTTTTATGTTACACATGAACTTTTTTATTACAGACAAAAAGCTTTGGGCTCTTTCAGTGTTCATGGTTCCCTTACGTGTCAGTGTCTGTGTATTTGCGAGGAATTACCTAGAAAGTGTATTGAATAACATTTCTCTAGACTTCTGGCATTTGCTAATGGGAGGAGTAATCCTTCTTTACTCTTTCCCTTTTTTTCTCCTTCCTCCCCCTCAGTGTGAGAGTCTAGCCATGTAGATCCTTACCACCCGTGTGAGCGCTCATCTGAGAGGTTTGGTCTTTGTCAGTCATTTCCCAAAATTTGGAGTATGATGTGTGACCTCTGGGTACCTCGTCATCTACCATTTGGAAGGCGTTTTCTTAATAGTCTAAGTTTTGAGACATCATTGTTCGTGGTAGATGGTAGCTTTTTTTTTAATTGCTAGACTTCTACCTCCCTGAACAGATAAAGAACATGCTTCAAAGAGTTGGCCACTATTATCTTTCTCTGTCAAGGTTATCACCATTAGATAGTTTGGCAAAGTTCCCAGAGCTACTCATGATGTTATTTTCTTATGAAATTTGTTTTCTAAAAAGAAATTTTGGTATAGACGACTAGCTAGCAATTGAATTTTTCACTTTCATTCATATGAGGTACTAGAGTGCAGCCCTTGATGGGGGGAGAGGTGAGGAAGTAGTGTCAAAGTTACCACAGTCTGAATAGGGTTAGGTTCTGATGACTAGTTTTGAATAACTTAGTCAAATGGATGCAATTAAAGGCAAAGGACTATTCTAAATTGTGTGAATATTTTAAAGGCTAAGTTTATTTCTACTAACATGTAAAAACAAAAAGCATGCATTAGGAGGAGCTCTTTGCCCCCTCCTCTTTGTTTATAAAGTTCCTTGCATTTCACCCTTTTTGTTCTAAATCCTGCTGCCAAGGGCAGCCTTTCCTATTGGCACTTTTTCAGCACCCACCAAGGGATCCATTGTTCATAGCTGTGTTTTTTAAATGCTCATAGAGCCATCATGACATAGTTTAGACCTTTGGAGGGAAAGAAATTCTAAATGAATTGTTGGCTCTTACAAGAACACATTTACATTTTGCCAATTTTCTACTTAAAGTTAACAAAACACCTATTTACTCAATACTGTTTCCATCATTAGTCATGTTCTGAGGGTAGGATCTTAATAGATTACCAAAGAAGGAATAACAGATTATTTAACAGATTACCAGAAGAAGAAAAAAAGGTGTCATAAATTCTGCACCCATATTTTAATTGTTTGCACTTATCAAAAGGCTAGTTTTCATTAGACTTACTTAGTACAATATATATTGTGCTACTGATTTTTGTGGGCATGCGCAGACACAAATGAGTTGCAATCAGCACCAATGAAAGAAATGCCCATATCAACAAGATCCTAGATCCACTGGCATTTTGAAATGAAAAAAAATATGAAAATGTTTTAAATAACTGATTTAGTTTACATGTCCTCAAAAGAAAAAGAAAAAAAACCTCATGAAGAAATGAAAGTAGATGGTCTTTTCTACAATTTATATATCACCCATCTGAAATACTACAATTATCAGTGAAGTTCCTTACTGAAAATCTTCAGGTGCTTTCCTCTGGTATTTTTCCTGCTTTCTTTTTATGTTTAGCACAGAAGAAAAGTAAATATGCATTCATGTTAGCTTTTTGTTTTCACGGGAATATCATTGCAATGTTGTCAGTTGTTTTGTTGGTCCTTTTGTTTAATGGTACATTTGGGGCATTGAATATTAAGGTTTGGGAGATATTAAGAGAAGAAGGTGCTATGTTCAGTATTCAGTGTTTTGCTATGATTGGTCCCTCGAGAAGTTAACTCAAAGGATACCTTGGCTAGACATACAGAGGACTATGAATTATTGGCAGAACTGGGTAAGAAAAGCACACTGAGTAAGTGATAGAGCCGAGACTCTCAGTTGGGAAGAAACCAGCTTTTAATGAGCCAGAATGGGAGGCTTTATTTTTCCTTCCCAATTAGCTAATTAAGACATTTCCTAAAAAATATTTCTATGTTTTTACAATTTGCTGCTTCTTATTTTATGTGTTTTCATCTATACCTTTGTAGCTAACTGAAGTTTCCCCCCTTGTAAATAGTATTATTAAATTCCCTATAGGATCATTTATTTTTAACAATTTTTGAAATCATGATGCTTTAGATAAGCCATTATTTAGGCAATAGTTTAGGCTTCTGCTCTCATTTTATGATCCAGTGTTTTCTTAAGAATTATTTTTTAATCCTCAAAAAACCCATAGAGGAACTACTTGTAAAGTCATTTAGTACATGAAAAAATAGTAGCAAGATCCTCCTACTCAAATATTATATGTACTAGTATACAAATAACCTCCATAGATGGTGTGAAAACACAGTCCCCTAGAGTCATTTACAATGGTAGTTAACACAAAGCAAATCATAGTTCCATATTTAGATGTAGGTTTAGAAGCACACTCAATTTTTTCCTAGTTCCAGAGCAACTTGAGTGTCATTTGGGTGTCGGATCATACTTTTTTTCCCTTACCCAGATGATTCCCTACTCTTAAAAACGTACATGCATGCACACACACACACAAACACACACACACAGTACTAGGTGTATTGGCATAGGACTTAAAAACAGATAAAAATAATCGATTTCAAGCCCTGGATTGGTTTTTGCTATTCTATAATTGTTTATGCTCATTTCAGCATCCAAAATTGAGAATTTGAAATCAATAGTCATATACTTGCCAGGGTATAATAACAGACCCATGCAGGGACCAAGAACAGGGCAGAGGGGGCAGCTAGGTGGCTCAATGGATTGAGAGCCAGGCTTAAAATTGGGAGATCCTGAGGTCGAACCTGACCTAAGATACTTCATAGCTGGGTGACCTTTGGCATGTTGCTTAGCCCCACATTGTCTAGCTCTTCCTGCTCTTCGACCTCAGAACCAGTGCTTAATATTGGTTCTAAAATGGAAGATAAGGTGTTTTTTTTTAAATTATAAAAAATATTGGAGTGGCAGTTTATATCTCTGAAACATCTGGAACAAAATATATTTATTTGATATTACAGGTAAGACTAAGTCTCTGTGATGGAATATTATATATAATAATCTAATATATTGAAGTTATTCTTTCCTGTATTGTTAGTTTCTTCATTAAGTAAAGCTTCTCATTCATTTCATTTTCCCACTTTATTTGTAGCTTTTAATGTTTTAGTTCCTATTCTTCTGTTGTCCACCTACCTTACCTTATAGAATGAGAAAAAGAATGAGGGCAGCATTGGGCAAGGGAGGATCAGCAGGGATTTAACAGAATAGATGCTATTTTATTTTATTTTTTCCCTCTTTCTAGCAATGGATCCGCCACTTCAGAAGATCTCTTTTGGAAACTGGATGCACTGCAAATGTTTGTCTTTGATCTGCACTGGCCAGAACAAGAATTTGCTCACCACTTAGAGCAAAGACTTAAACTCATGGCCAGCGATATGATCGAAGCCTGTGTAAGAAGGTTAGAGGTGTATTTTGACTCTTCAGCATCTAAAGTTCCATCTGTTATGATCACAACCCATTAACACAAGGATAAAAAGGGGGCAAAAAAGGAAGGTATACGCCGCACATGTACATATCCTTGAGATGGAATAGACATGTGCTAACCTTGAGGGTTCCTCAACTCTGGGGATAGGTGGAGTCAATAAAATGTACAGCTTTGATCTGATGCCTTTTTCAGGTTTACAGCAACTCCTCTCATCAGCAGCAACTACACCTTATTCATCATTCCTGTTACTCTTCTCTGTATCTCCCTGGGAATTCAATGCTTTACCTTCCCAGTGCACTCCCTCCCGAGACATATGGAAAAGGGCTTTTAGCTCCCTTATTTCTTATGTACTCCCTCCATGTGGACCTTCAGCATCTTGGACTGTATCACTGTCACCAGCATTGCAAGCTAGCCCTGTCCATTGATTATGCTTCTGGCATGGCTGCTGTCCTTCCACTTTCATTGTTGTTAGCTCATTTCCAGTATTCAGTGGACACACTCTTCAAAATATAATCAAAATCAGGCTACAGATGTCCTTTTGGATTTTCCCAAATATGGCTAACACTGACTCTTTAATTTATTAGTTGTCTTTAGATGAGCTTTATATTCTAATTATTTCAAAGATATTTATTACTGTGGTCCTGATTAAGGCATGTATAAAACAGGTACATTCTCTGCCAAATACAAATGCTTTAGAGTTTTTCAACCTTCTCTTTCATAGATTAACTTGGGGAAATCTCTCCATTGAAATGTATAGAGAAGAACTGCATGTTGTCATTTAATGTCCTGCATTTGTAAATAATTTTTAAAAAACCTCTTTAATTGGAGCCATGAGGTGGGATGCTACAAGGGCTTTGCTTAGAGTAATGAGTAATGGTCAGCATGCTCTTATGGGATGTAATCTGTTAAGTCACTATATAGACTTGGATTTACAGTAAAATATTACATTCTGGTAACTCATATGAAATAGTCAAATAAAACATCATTTTACTTCCCATTCCATCTGCCCAAGCATTATTCATTCTGCCAGATCCTTATTTCAAAGTTTTCAGTTAGTATGTTTAATGTTGTTTTCATGTTTACAAATCATCTGGGAAGAATGAAAGGTTGTCTTACTCTGGGTCCATGTTTTAATAAATAGAACAAGAATTGCTTTCGAACTCAAGCTGCAAAAGGCCAGCAAAACAACTGACCTACGCATTCCAGCATCCGTCTGCACAATGTTTAATGTCTTAGTCGATGCCAAAAAGCAAAGCACCAAACTCTGTGCCCTGGATGGAGGGCAAGAGGTGAGTGAAATCGTGCATGTAGAAATGTAGAATTCTGGATGAACTGGCAGGACAATAATTCTGTTTACAGAAGGTGTTCACTTGATTGGATTAAAAACAAGTTTCCCAACACCACGTATTTAATCTTTTCTTTCATTGGATAATTACATACACTTTTTATTTTTGTTCGTGTCATTTTCTTCTATATTATCTGAAGTATAAGTCAAACTTTTTTAAAGCAGCCCTTAAATTCCACATAGGTCTCTTCACATCTTTGGTTTTTCCATTCTACAAACTGCTTTTTACAAGCAAATGAGAGGGTTACTAAACTACCTGTTTTGTTTATACAAATTAAGTTTATGCAAATGTTCAATTAATAAAAGCAAAGCAGTCACACCAAAAACAAAACAACACAAAAGAAAAAACAACATGGAATATATTTTTGGCACAAAAGGGTCCATTCCACTTCCTCTAAAAAAGTGAAAACTGGTTGAAAAACTAGTTACAATGTTCCTTTCTTTATAGCAAAGATGTCATGATCTTTGATTTGATGTGTAGGTTGAGTGTGGCTTTGTATGTGAAAATAAAATACCTAAAACTCTGCAAACTTAAAACTGCAAACCTTAATGAAGTTTCCCCTGCAATTGATCTTTTTTGAACACATTAAGTGGGTAAATGTGAACATTTTTCTTGGCTTATCTGTTGAATTTGATACTGTTTTACTTTGTGTTGTTGTTTTTTTATTTTAATTATTCTTTCACCATTTCCTTATTCTTTCCTTATATGTCCTCCTTCGTCTTTTTATTTTCCATGGCATGTTCCAGCTTGGTAGTCAGTGGGTAAGTCCCTTTTATTTCAGAAACCTGTTTTATTTTTCCTTTACACATTTGAGCAATGTTTCTTTTTAAAATTAATACATAGAAGTTAATTTATGTTAAATTTATGTTAAATAAATTTATGTTAAGTAAGTCAATTCAATCTATTTTAAGGTTTTTAGGTGTGTTTTTTTTTCCAAATCCTTACCTTCTATCTTAGAATCAGTGCTATGTATGGAATCCAAGGCAGAAGAGAGCTAGGCAGTGGGAGTAGGTGACTTATCCAGGATCAGTCAGCTTGTTTTTAGGTGTTTTTAAACTTGCTGCTAGTATCATTACATCAACAGCCCAATAAATAATTGAAACCAAAGTAAATCCTTCCACCATAGGTAATGTCATAGATTTCTTTAGAACCAATAACTTATTTCTTGCTCTCCTAAAAAAAAGGGTAAATCCACTTAGGACAAAATAAAAACCCTCCTATGATTTACAATCTTTATCTAGTACTCTCTCACTCTCTCTCCTCTCTCCCTCCCTCCTCCCCCCCTTCCCCCCCCCTCTCTCTCTCTCTCTCTCTCACTGTCTTTGTCTCTCTCTGTCTGTCTGTCTGTCTGTCTCTGTCTCTCTCTCATACTTGTATAAATATGCATTATGACTAAAATCCTACTTCCTAATATTACACTAGAGAACAGTAAGCAAATTTTTAAATTTTACTTCTCATTAAACTTTTCTTCTTAAGACTAATTTCTTCTTTAAGTGAAAACTTCTACACTGATCCCTTTGTAATTGAAAATGATTAACTATCAGGGACCCAGGCACAGCAAATTGTGTACATACTAATAGTATCTTGCATATAGTATTTTTAGTTGTTTTTCAGGGATATCTGACTTTTTGTGACCCTTTTTGGAATTTTCCTGGCAAAAGGAACTGGAATGGTATGCCATTTCCTTCTCCAGCTCATTTTACAGATGAGAAAACTGAAGCAAACAGGGTTAAGTGACTTGCTCAGGGTCACACAGCTAATAAGTGTCTGAAACCAAATTTGAACTCAGTTATGCCTGACTCCAGGTCTGGCACTCTATCAACTGTGCCATCAAGCTACTCTGTAGTAGATTCTTAAATATTTACTTAATGAATTGAACAAATCTAAATAAGCCAAAAAATAAAAACTTACTAAACAGCTACATTTGAGAATGTAATTACAGACAGAAAGATGATTCATAAAATTCCTAATCTTCACCTTTTTTGCAGACTAAATTTATCCAGAATAGATTTAAGACTTTGATCATAATTAATATGTGTATATTTACATATTTGTACCTGTGATTCAAACTAGCCTGATCCTATTTGTAGATCAGTAGTTTGTAGAAATTCAATTGGATATTACTTTTGAAACTCTAAATGCAAATATTGCAAAAATATTAAGTTGTTTTCAATGATCCTTAACCTATAATAACTTCTATCATTACTTTTAGCTGCATTATCAAACAAGGATACCAGTATCTCTTATTTGCCCATCTAAATATTTCAATACACAAGTGCCTCTGACTGCCCAAGAATCATACATTAAATTCCTTTATCCATCTAATTTAAAAAAACTATTGCTTCTTTCCATCATTTTAAGTTCCATCTATTTGTTCTTTTTTAGAATCTAATATTATTTGTTATTACTATTCCAAAATCTTCTAAAATAGTGTAAAAGGGACACTGGACTTGGAATCAGAAGGTTCTATACCCACCCCTGTCATTAATTATCCATGTGATTGATCTTGGACGAGGAATTTCATTTTTCTGTGTTCCTGTCTGCTTCTAAGGAGAGAGGAAAAAAGAAAAGAAGGAAAGAGAGACTAAATAAACATGTCTCTTTCTTTAATATTCTATAGCTATGATAAGCAACTTCTAGTTTTTTCTAATTAAAATTCTCACAAATATCAAAGAATTATTCTCTTTAAAAAACCAATTCTTTACTTTCTTAGAGACATGGTTTTAAAGACTAGAAATCTTAAGAAAATCAATTTCTCTGTAACTGGCAATTCATACAGTACTAAAGGTATATTTTAAAACCTCATAACTATGCTGCAGAAATGGTACAAATAAATTACTGGGGGGAAGTTCACCGATAGCATTATCCCTGATGAATTCAAATCCATGGCCAAAAAAATCTTTCTTCTTTATTCTGCTTACCCCCATACTGCTTTGGGTAGGAGTATCATCTCAGCCTAAAGGCTTTTCAGCCACTTACTAAGCTTGTAAATTAGGCAGAGGTCCAACTTGTGGACCCCAGGCTTTGGAAAATGGAGTTTCTAAATATTTTGTTACATAGTATAGTGAGTCCAGCTATTTCTCAATATACTTCAGTAAAAAAAATGTTAGCAGTCTGCAAGTGTGAAACTTAATCATAGTTAGATAGTTCATAATTAAAAGTGAACAGACACAGCATATTATTCCCCAAACTGCAAGGACAGAGTCCTCAGCTGCTGTTGAGAAAACTTCCTCAGGAGTCTGCCAAAAATTGTTATGCTGTGATTGCTTTCCAACTTTCTGGTCGCTATTAGGGCAAAGCCTTCTGTGCTTGCAAATTATTATTCTGTTTTCTTCAGTGACATGTGATGATGCAAGCATGCTCGGTACCTCCTCAGAATCGTGATTAATAGACTGATTAGTGGCTGAATGCTCTTACCATGTGACAGTTGTGTGAAATGAGTCAGCAATCCCAGCCGTGGCCCTCCGGGACAGATGTTGAGATCACAAAACCACCACCGTATTTAGAAACCTCGTTAGGCATCACAGCAGAAAAGCAGAGCATTCAGTGGGCCACAGGCATTCTTCTGCCCTCAAAGCCACTTCATCGGATGATCCCATCCGTCGAGGATGAAAGCACACTAATGGGGCAACATGGGGGCCCATCTCTCGTGGTGCTTTGCTTGTTCTCAGAATAGAAAATTTCTGTCCCTTCAAGTGACAATCCAGAGTCTTTAAAATTCATCCCATTCGTGGTGGCAAAACTTTTAAGACCCTTAAACTGAACGAGGAACTAGTTAGTCTTCATTTCTTATGTTGGTCTCGTGAGAACAAGGAGGGGAATTGATCCTGAATTCTCCTGGTGTAAAATAAAGTGGGGATTTTAGGCAAGGGACTACTCCTTAAATTCCCATTTCTCATACCTAACAAGGACCAGTAAAGGAGTAAAAGTCCTGAAAGGTGCTGCCTTCACCCTTGAGGGTACAAGAACTGCTGCTTACCTGCTGGAAGAGGACTCAGATCCATTTCTTGTCTTGTATAAAAAAGAAAGGGAGATGCTACCCATTTCTCTGAAAAGCCTAGAATATGATGATATCAGTGCAAACAGATACTCAGATTTTTTATAGGACTTTTGGGATGGCCAAAATAAACCTTCTGTGTTTCTAATTTTTAATATGTAACATATAAGTCCAAATGAAGACTGTTCCCTTTGGCTATGAAATTATTTTTAATATTATCCAAGTGTCATAAACTTTTCTCTAGTATTGACTAGTGCACTAGTATGATGTAGTGGAAAGCTTGGCTCTGGAATCTGAGGACTCACTTCTTTTACTACCCATGACGTTGATTTTCTGTATGACTTTGGGCAAATCACTTAAGCAAGGGAACTGGACTAGATGAATTCTGAGATCCCTTCAAATCCTAAATCTGTGATCCTATACTGTCAAGTCTAAATATTTCAAGTAGAGGATTCTGTGCTATATTAAATATTAAATCCTAGACCCCTTTCACTGTATTCCTGGGCCAATACCACCCATGAGCTAGGCAAAGCCTATAAAAGGAGATCGGTTATTATGGAATTATATTAATACTTCTCCAAGACAAACATAAAAAATAAATTTGAGTGAGACATCATGATATGGTGGAGAGAAAGCTGACCCTCGATGGTTTCAGTAATACTTGTGTTCAAAATCCCTTTCTGACACATACTGACTGACGATATGACCCTGGATAATTTAAAACCTTTTAGTTTGCCAGGAAACTTTACAAGGTGGAGATCAAGGGCAGATATGCATTAGAAGAAGGAGTTTTATGTATTATCAAGGGTTTTATATATCAAGTGAATCAAAAATTTTTGGAAAAACATTACTTATACAATAATATATCTTATTATCAGTAGAATAATACATGATAGGCTATAAGAGCCATGATTATGAGGATGACTTCATTCATTGTCCAGTGTCCCCAGACCTCATACTGTACCTGACACCTAGAAAATGTTAAATAAATGTTTATAGACTGCCTGACTAAAATGGTCTAAAATCCAAATAAATGAATTTTGGATTATCTAGTGCTTTGAGTTATCAAATATTTAACATAACTGCAGAGTTCCCTAGGAATCTCTTTTGAAATTTGAATGGAGGCTAAGCTAAATCCAGCTGTGATTTTTTTTTAAAGACAGCCACCATTCCAAAGGTCCATGATGGATTTTATCCTTTTGAATCAAAAAAGGGGATTAAATGGTAGCTACAATGAATCACCCCATATTTGCTTCCAGGAAACATAGGGTCTAACTTGACCCAAAAGCTTAACCTAGCAAGGCATCCCAGGAACTCTTAGACAACAGACTCTTGGTGATATTTGGCCACCTTTTGGGGGTCATTAAATAACCCAATGAAATTATACAAATCGAAAGTTGAGGAAAATGAGGATAAGTCAATAAGCCTTCTGTTGGGTCAAATCTCAACAGCTGAGAAGGTTTGGGGATCTGTTTGGAGCCCAATCCATTGGATTATTTCCAGTTGACTTTCTTTCTTTAAAGCCCTCCTCAGATTGCCGCACAAAAAAATAAATAAATAAAACCCGTAGTCTCATAGGAAATGAAATAAACCTTGAATCTATATGCTGAATCCCTTCCCTAATCCACACTGAAGAGTGGCTGCAGTCGGAGGCTGGATTAGTTCCCTCTTGCTTGAAGAGATGCCAAATCTGAGGGAAGGGGTTTTATGAAAAGAGAGTGGCAAAACATGAGATGGGCAGCAGAGTCTATTTACATAAACTCATCCACCACCCAGTCAGCTTTACAACTTTCAGCTTGGGGGGTGAGGAGGAGGACCTGGAGAGGGAAAGAAGAATGATTTTTTTTTCTCTCCTAGCAATTTGATGAGGGTGGGGGAATGGCTTCTTCAGCAAACCAGCCTTTTCTCTGAATAGTTCAGTTGCTGGGGGCCTAGGAAACATATTCTTGTGAGGGCTTGCCTGGCTCAGAAAGTAGTGGGTAATTTAGGCAGGATCAGGACTTCAACTGCCAGCTGGCTTTTTCAGGCTCTTTTTTTCTACACCCCCCTTTTTTATATACTTTGAGCTCTGTAAAAAGCAGGAAGTATACCTATACCTCAGCAACAGCAAACTGCTCTCCATATTTTATACTCTTTTTGCTTTGGGGGAAAGATCTAGTGTGGGGGCTAATAAGGCCACAGATTCAACAATAATTTAATTCGGCAAACCTTTAGTGTTCCATTGAATAAAGTATTTTTCTTGGGGAGTATATATGTATGTATATATGGGGAAAGAGAGAGAGAGAGATCTTTTAAGAATGCACTCTATATTGTATATGTTTATATATAAATTTTGATATATTTGTGATCTCTTTTCCCACATTCCCACCAAAAACAAAGGTAAAATCCCATCTCTGTAGGAGAATTGGTATCGACACAAACACTCACATGCACACACACAAACAAATTTAACCTCCTCCTTTGTTGGGCTCCATGCAGGTAGAAGCTTACTAGACATAATTTTCATGACACAATAAGAAAAAAAAATCATTTCCTCGATACCCCAAAGCAGATCTAAGTCGGTATTTTGCTTTGTGTGGAAACTTTGAGACATGTTTTCAGAAGGAGGGGGGAAAAGACAGCTTTCAAAAACTTACATCTTAGCAAACTCTTCACTTGGCAGCTGCTAAGTTGGTCTAATGTTTATACTGACCTCAGTACTTTCCCTCTATGCATTATGTTTGCCGTTCCAAGAAGCCTTGAACTATCAAGATAGGGTTAGTCTTTACAAGTCACATTTTGTGTGAAGTGGCTATTGGGGACAATGTGCTGTCAGATAAATGTTTCTAAAGGAAGAATTACTGTTTAAATTGATGTCCCTTCACAGGGCAGTATAAGCCCTAGCTCCAGCTAATTTAAGAATAGAACTCTGTAGCATTCTCTGAAGAAAGGGAGGAAAAAAGTCTTTCAGGTTTATTTTAAATATATCTTTTTTCTATTTATTTAAAGGCGTCTTTTTCACGAAGAAGCAGGGCTGTGACTGTGGAGAGGGAGTGCTGTTTCATAATACCTATTATGGCCTATTAATTTGTTACCATCCATTCACCTTTGTTGATGAAATTTTAATTTTGCCCTTGCTTGAGCATATTGTAAGAATTGTATAAACTGCTGCTCCCCATGCTGACAAAAAGGTCCTTTTAGAATGAACAATTGGGAGCTCATTTTGTTTCTAGAGCACATTTAAAATAACTTATGAATGAGAGTTGTCAGACATGAAATGCTGTATTAATTAAATCTTTTTCTAGTCTTTTTGCTTCGCCAGCTAAACCAACCCTTTAGAAAAATACACGACCACCGTAATTATAGGGGAGGAGACAAAAAAAGTATCCTTCACATTCCTTCGCCTGAATAAGAATAAGAACTCAATTCATCTAAATAATAACCCCATTAGCTGCTTAACTCAACAGCGTGCATGGGAAAATTTTCAACACGGAATGTAAAAAAAAGTGTTGATTGGGTAGATCGTTTTCAAGGTTTTGTCATTCTGAGGTTCAAAACGATCATTTTGAGTACATCTGATCTGTCAGGCTAGAGCTTTTAAAGTGTTTATGACTTATGACAAAAGTTTTGTGTTCATATGCACACTAATGCATCTTTGTCTTTTAACACCCAGCAACAGTATCATTCAAAAATAGACGATTTGATTGAAGACACTGTAAAAGACATCATTTCCCTTCTGGTCTCAAAGGTAAAGAAATATGTCTTTATTCCCTTTGTCATTATTGTTGCTAAATAAGGCATTGATTGCAGATGTAGAATGATGAGAAATGTCCACATAGCCTATGTTTTAATGTGATTGAGCAAGAAAAATTAGTTGGAAAAAGTAGAAGTGCGTAAACTAGTTTCATCTAAGCCTTTGACAGAAGGTTCCGAACAAGTTATTGGTTTGTTTTAGTGTTGATACTGTTCTTTGCCTTTTAGCAAAGCTGCTAGATCTTTTATTATCTTCTTCTCAGGCCAAGGCCTTGAGTTTAGTCCATATGGTTTGGGGTCCATGTTAAGTACTCAGTTCATCTAAACTAAAAAACTGTCATTATAGACTGGCAAAATCGACAGTCACCTACATTGCTGGGGTGCCTGCTTCCTGTGGCTAAAAAATACCACTCCCAGCTCCCTGCAAAGGTTTGACATTTTCCTTTAATAGGGAATCCTATAATCAAAGATAAAATCTTAAAAACAAAACTCTATAAACATAGGTATTTCAATTTATGCTGAAGACTAAAGAAACATCAGTCCTTCTTAAGATCAGGAAAGGAGAAAGAGGGACTGAATAGACCAAATACTGGGAGCTTCAAGGGCAGAAACGCTACTGGGGGAAGGAGGGAAAATGAGCATGGAAAGAGAGGAAAGTTACTTCAAAGACATATTCACCTCCTCCATAATTTTGCAAAGAGTTGGTCCTCATAGACTGTAATAGAATACTTTTTCTTATTAGTGCCTAACACGAATCCACATTCCACTAGTTCCTGTATTTATATGACAGCAGACATATTTCTTCAATAATGCCTCTTTCTTTCCCTTCAGACCTCTCCTGGGACCAGTTCCCACCTTTCTTTTGTGCTTATGTATAATTTTGCACTCTACTTATTTGCATGATTCAGAACACCCTCCCCTTCTCTCTTTCCCTTCCCCAGGCCATGAGCTTAGGAAAAGACAGGGCTAAAAGTTCCCACCTTGTTTTTAATCTGACTTCTCCAGATGAAGGCTTTTTGTGAAAGGAAAAGGAAAATCTTAAAAACACTCCCCTCTTCTGCTGCCCCCCATCACCACTGCCCTGCACACACGCACACACATACACACACACCATGCTTTGCCCGGAGCTGAGTGGGGTGGGGAGGGGGTACAGAAATCAACAACCACCAAAAAGAAACCTGGACAAAGAGAGAAATGAGTTTTAATGCAATTGGCAACAGTTCTTGGAAAAATGTTTCCCATGGCAGGTTCTTATTAAGAGGTACTTATTTAAATCTATGGATTTGTGTCCATTTTGGCATGGGACAGTGACCCATTCATACTTTTTTAATTCTGTGGAATTTTTCTCTTTGTTTCTTTGAATTCTTCAGAGAGTTGCTGCCCAGCATACTAGAGGTACCCCACTAGCATATGTGTATGGGTCTATAGGTCTATATGTATGTATGCCTATTCATATCTAGACAAGTATATATTATATATATATATATATCCATCATGCATATGTATGCATACATGTGGGTATAAATATACACATATGTTGGGGTATCAGTGTTTGAGTGTGAGAGAGAGACAGAGAGAGAACAAACACATGCCAGGGAAACCTTTGAGCTGGAAGCCCGCTCTGCTTCACAATAGATTCCTTACTGGTTCCCCTCCTTTTCCAGGCATATATATCCTTGAAGTTTTTGTAAGTCTTTTAAGCCATAGATATAGCCAGAACTCAGACACCCGTGTGCCACTCAGGAAGGGAGCAGATATGCCCATGGGGAATGGGGGGAGGGCTGCAGTTTCAAAGTTCAGAGAGAGGGTGACATAAAAGAGAGCTAGCCTCTGAGTCAGCATGACCTGGATTCAAGTCCTAACACTTATTGGTGGTGGGAACTTGGACAAGCTATTTCACTTCTCAATGCCGTTAGAGTAGACAATTCAATGAGTCACCAGTCTGCATTGGTAGAGGAAGTCTCTTCTCCAAGTCCTCTATACTGAAGAAATCACAGATCCACACCAAAACAAACAGAAAGTTTTAATAGGAGGTTTTAGGCAAAAGGGCTTCTGCATTATTTAATTCTGGCTAAGTAGGGGGTTTCACTTACTATTTTCTATGTTTTATGCTTGGTTGATCAAGAAGCACTTCTGAATTAAGGGAGGGATGATTAGGCTGTAGATTGTCCCTACAGCATCACTGGTCAGGAATGCTTGTTACATTCCATCACCTGTAATAAAGTAGGATAGCACAAATTATTATACTAGTCTCTAATAACTTCATTCCAGAAATAGATTACAGAATGACAGAAACATCAAGATTTGAAGAGACCTCAGTGGTCATCTCTTCTAACCTAAACCTTAAGAGAAATCTCCTGGAAAGGACGTCCAGCCTCTATCTGAAGACCTTCAGAGATGTTTCCTCAGGCAGTTTACTGTACATCAACTCACTTCTAATTTATAATTAGAAATTATTTTTTCCCTCATGAATTGAGACCTGTGTCTTTGAAACATCTGCCCATTGCTTCGGTTCTGTCCCCTCAGGTCAAGTTTTTCTGCCTTTCACAGAAATACTTGATGATGATAATGATTCCTCTGACACAAGTCTTCTGTCCTTCATACCAAATTCTTTCAATGGCTTTATATATATATATATATATGGAGGACAAGTAACTTCATCACATTCCAGTTTCTCATTGGCCTTCCTAAAATGTTGGTGTCTAGAATGGATTGCCAGACATGATCTGACCAGAGTATAACCTGAATTCAAATCCCACCAATGATACTTACTTCATGAGTGGAGTAACTTAACTTTTCTCAGCCTCATTATCCATAAAGTGCAGATAGTAATATCACTTTCCTCATGGAGTTATTGTGAGGATAAAATAAGGTAATAAATCTTAAAGCACTATATAAATGTTAGCTATCATTGTTGTTATTATTATTCAGTAAAACTTTCTTCATTAAAGACACTTTTGGGGGGAAAGGGTTGGTCCAGATTTATGATTTCATTGGTGTAAGGAATATATGGAAGGGAATCTCCTCTGCCAATACAGATTAGCAACTGTTGCACAGTTTATCATATTAGACAGTTGCCTTTGGCTCTGAGAAATTGTCTTGCTGAGAATCATATAGCCAGTATGTCTCAGAGACAGAACTTGAAACCACATCTTCCTGACCCTAAAGTTGGCTCTCTAAACTCTACCTAATACTGACTCTCTGGATTCTGTGCTGCAATTAATTTACCTTGAGATTGCATTAGATGTTGTTCTTTGTTTTCTTGTTTTTTTTTTATTACTTTTTGAAAACTTATTTTGAGCTTACACTATGCTAAAATTTCAAAATGACATTAACGGCTATCCAGCAAAGGCTCCCCAACATGTACTTGTACAGACATTAAAAAACAAATGTAGAGGGTGGGGTACACTTACAGTATGTACTTGGAATTTAAATCTGGCCCTAGATACTTTCTAGCTGTGTGACCCCAATTGCCTAGCCTTTACTACTCTTCTGTCTTAGAATTGATGCTACAACAGATGAAAAGGATTAAAAAAATAAAACAAACAGGACTTTATGTGAATCACTTTTCACATTATTTGTGTTGTCCCATATTTCAAGCCTCTTGATTTATTTGGGGATTCAGATCCTGTCATCCAACATGTAGAACAATCCCTGTTTTGAATCATTTACAAATCTGAACAGAGAGATTATCGTATTTGTATCATTGTCTTTTGTGCCTAGATAGAATTACATAGGAAATAATAACTACCTGTAGAATTGAAATAAATCTGTCTGTGTGCCTTGATCCATGACATTTCTTTAACAGCAAGGAGAATATAACCAAAGAAAGAGCTCTGTGGCACTCCATTAGAAACTTCCTTCCAGGATGAAGTTAATCTATCTGGATTCTTGGTGCAATCATTCAGCCAGGACCAAATCTACACTCTGATTCAATTCATATTTCCCATTCACATATTTCCCCATAGATAGCATTAGAATTTTTTATTTCTAATTGAAATTCAAATATATAATGAACAAATATAGCATTCCTCTGACCTACTAACTCAGTAGCCCTGACAGAAAAGGAAATGAGGTTAGTCTGTTAGGACCTATTTATACTTTTTTCAGCATTCAGAATCTATATTTTAAGTATATATTCTAGAATTTTGTCAAAAAAATCAACATAGACTTAATTGATTCTGGAATTTAATCTGGTATTATATTCTTTACTAATATATTCTAGGTTTGTTGGGTTTTTTGGTAAAGAATCCAAGTCAAACTTAACTCGCCTATAGTTTTAGGGATTTGCCTCCTTCCGTTTTTTGAAAATTGGGGCACTTGCCAATTATTTGTCTAATAGCACTTTGTCAATATCTGTAATTTTTCATAGATCTCATAGATTGCTGACAGTGGCCCAACAGTATAATCATAAGTTGTTGCTGTTTTTAATATCTTGACACGTAAATCACCCAGACTTGAAGAATGGAAGTAAGATACCAGTTAGAAAGTTATTGCGCTAGCCCAGATCAAAGGAGATGATGACCTAAAATGGGAATGATGATTTGAATCATCATTTGCCCATGATTGTCCAGGATTTGCCCATGATGCACAAAACTGGAAAGCGATTTCTTTATTCCCAGCATATGTTTAATACTGGGATTGTTCAGATTCTTTGTAAAGAAACTAGCTTCTTTCTAGAAGAACTTGACTCTTTCAGTGTGAAGTTAGCACCTCTTTTGACAAGATGAGAAGAGATTGTTGGCCCTAACTCTTCTCTGTGGGAAGAATGACTGACTCCTCTTCTCACCACAAACAGATCTTAATGAAGTTTAAACCTCTGATTTAAAACCTTTAATGGTTTCTTTGCTGACTCAAATAAATTTGCTGACTCAAATTCCAACCCATTAGCTTGCATTAAGAATATGCCACCATATGCCACAATATACCACCAAAATATTCTTTCAGACTTATTTTATGATGCTACCTTTCACTGACTAAATGTGTTAGCCAAACTATAGGATTACTCCCTGTTCTTCAATGTACCTCTGCCTGCTCTACCTTTGGCGTCTTTTTGGCATAGTGATCCTCCATTACAAGTTATAAACTGGCATCAAAAACTTGTTTTGTTTTGTTGGTTATTATTTGCCCAGAGTTTAGGCTAGTCCCTTCTACAAAGCAGATATTTGCTAAAAAAAATTCAAACAATATTTTGAAAGTAAAATTTATTTTTATATTAAAATTACTAGAGGAATTAGTTTTTTCCCCTCCATCAAAATTAAAGTTTATAGTTACCGCCTGAGATAAATATATTGATCTAACTAAACTGCAGGATTTTGTAAATTAATTAATTACTTTTAGCTCCCCCCCTCCTATCCACTGGGGGGGGGGAGAAACAAATTCCTTGATATAAATATGCATAGTCAAGCAAAAAAAAATTCTTCATTATTCCTGGGCAAAAAAATATATGTCTTTATGCAGCATAAATCCATCACCTCTTTGTCAAGATAGGTAATGTGTTTCATCATAGGTCTTCTAAAAAAATGGATGGCCTTTGCATAGAACTCTTAGAATTCTCAAAGCTGTTTGTATTTTTAGTATTGTTGTATTAATTGTTCTCCTGGTTCTGCTCATCTCATTTTTCATCAGTTCATAGAAGTCTTCCATATTTTTCCTTTTTGTAACATGCTATTACAATATGCATTATTCTGCTTCTGCTTAGTTTGACCCGATTCTATCCATTTTTTATGAGGTTGTATATTTCCTCCTTTACTATGGCATGATAGTATTCTATTTCAGGATTCTTAAAATAATGACCTTTAGTGAAGAAATTGTTGAGGATGAATTCTGAATTTCATCAGAGATAAAATTTCAAATAACCTAGAATCTACTCTTCTCTGAGATATACCTAAATCTATTCACCAAAGCTCTTGGGGAACAGCCTCAGCAATTCAACTTCCTCCCCTTTTTTTGAAATTGGAAGAGAGGAGGTGAGATGGCTGTGCCCACTAGCCCTTTTTTCTTGTTTTTCCCCCATAACCAGTCTGCAAAAGGCCCTCATTAGATCCTCACTTCTTTCAGAGATATATGGCCTATTTGAGTAGCATATATTGTTATAATAGGCAATATGTAGGAGGAAATGGACTTGTTGGAGGGAGGGAGAGAAGGATAATTTCAGGAGATTTTGATGACATTGCATTTGGGAAACTGTCCAGTGCTTTTATCAACACCAAACTTCTGAAACAAACACCCATATTTTTAACATCACCATTCTTCTGTTAGTAGCTGGAGACCATATAACATTCCAATCTCCAAAGAAGTAAATATGTAGATGATTCAAAAATCAGTAAAAGAATCCAGGATGTCTATGAATAGACCATCACATAATACCTAGATGGAATCACCCACCAGTAATAATATAAAGGATTTCCCAAAGAGTTACATACATACAGAAGAAATGGGCTAGCTTTGTGCCAAGAGCAAAAGATAATTTATGAACATCTCGTGTACCACCTCATTCACTATATATATTGAAAAACTAGAGTAAGATGTTCAAAAAGTCAAGAAAATATTCTGGAGAGGATTGATGGAATAATATGGATGAAAGACATGAATGTATTGTCTTCTACATTATCAAAACAAGTGCCCACTAATGAAATCACAGATAACATCAAAATATTAAAGAAGCAAATACATACATGCATATATAATAATTATTATTTTAAATCCCCTGAGTCCTCAAGTATTAAAAGACAGATTAAGACAGCATACAATAAAAGAAATGCTTTTTCCAAAATATTGTTTAAAATAACATGGACATGGGACTGACCTTACATGTAGATGAAGTAGGTGGATGCCATTAAGGTATAACATCTCCCACCGGCTGCTACAGGCTTGAAAAATCTACCATATAATCACTCCCATTGTTTCCAGAAAACGCTTAGTTACAATGTCATTACATACTCAAAAGGAGCATCAAATAAAGATCCATAGCAGAATGGAAATGGGAATCAAGAAAGGTAAACTGACTAAAGAAGTAAGAAAATGAGTGAGCCTTGGGCCATCAGAAGAGAGCTTGGGGCAATAGTGCTTCATACATAGGAAAATGACATCCAAAAGGTGAAGGCAAAAGAATGATCAGGGAAGGGATGCCAAAGACAAACTTCGACTAATTAGTTCTTTTATCTAGGCCTGGCCTGAACTGATATCCACTTAGTTTCGGATGTTGTTCCACTGAATTTAAATGCTTTGATGCTATAATTAAATCTTCCAAGTCTTTTCTAGTATTGCCATTATAACATTCAAATATAAAAATACATATTCATTTCCCTTGCCACTGTATCACTGACTAAAATAGCAAAACAAAAGGCAAAATATAAAGAGCATATTGATAGCACAGGGAATTTGCCCAGGGAAAAATGTACCTGGCAACAAAAATAATGAATGGTTATTATATTATAGCATGTCTAGTTGTATATAGCAATTGCCTTTTTCCAAATGGAGAATTATCAGCATAGAAAGATTTTAGAGAATTCATTTTAAGATCAAGAAAGTATTTTTTTTTAAAAGGGAGATATTTGGAAAATGAGAGGAGAACATTAGATAAGTAAAATGTGCCACATATAGCATATTATTAACATTTAGATGCTGATACATAAAATATATGTGTGTGTTGAATAAGTATAGATAGATATAGATACAGATCTTCCAGTTCTTCACAACATAACCTGAAATCAATATTGTGTTTGGGAATGGTAGCAGTCTGTATGTCTGTGAAAGAGAGGGAGAGGGGAAGGGGCAACTCCAGTGACTGAGAAAGAAGGGGAGAGAGAGCAAGGAGGAGGGGTGTAACAAGTAGTTCTGGATCATATCGCAAAAAGGAAACACACATAAAAGGCCCCAAAATTTCTGTTGTGTTTTTTTCCTATCAATTTTGCAGTCACTGTTTTTGATCGCTTTTTTTTTTTCACTCCAAGCGGTGAAACACCTTTTATGACCAGCCCTTTTCAGTATTGAATGTATGCTCTGAGCAATTATATGCTTTGGGATGGAAACTGTGCAAATATCCTTCTGTTTGCTTAATGAAATGTCACAACCAGCATACCCAATATTATGTTTTATACTCACAAGATTCTAGAGGATGGATACCCAGTGTTTTATTTTGGAATTTTTTACTTTTACCAATGCTTTTTTTTTTCAGTTAAGGAAAAGTGAAATTTAAGTGGCTGTTTAAATTCAGTGGTGATTTCACCTTTGTGGCAAAGCTTACATTTAATTTTTGTCAGTCATTCCAGACTGCTTTCTTCTACTGTTGCCTTGAGAGTTAGTATAGGAGATTTAGCAAATAGGTAATTACACACAAAGACCTTAACTGCTAAAACAGTGTTCAAACAAACCCATTAAACCGCATCAACAATAAAGACCAGTGAAACAAAGAGATTGCAGTGTTTCATTTCAACCTGACATTCTCAAGAGAACAGAAAGCACAAGGCAAACCCAGAAGTACTTATCTATTCCCTGAGCTGTGTGGAGAAAGTTCACAGGAAGCAGTTAAAGACACAGTAACTATACCCTGCATTAAACTGAATTTCGTTGGGATTTTACTGTTTGGGGCTGTTACATAGTGTTTCTGAGAACGATTTATTACTATAGAATCTAGATGTAACAAAGATTAGTTATAAAATTAGCTCTTCCTTCCATGGGTGATTTAAGAAGTGCCTAGCTCAGAAAAGCATTCATTTATGAACATTCTGGCAAGGCTGGCAGGGTCCCAGAGGGACAGGAGCTGTTCACTGCCATGTAAGCAATAAGTGTCCCTGCTGGATCTTGGCCCACTCTAGGGACCATTAGGAGCAGGGAAGACTACAAGGAGACGCTTACAATTGGTCTTAGGAAGTAAAGAATGTTGTGACATGATTCTAGCAGTTCAAGTTGTCTGTGTGAAACAGCTGCTTTCAGAGAGAACTCTATATATTATTTAACTACTCAGAGGATAGTAATTATTGTCAGAGCCAAAAAAAAATAGTGCCTAAGATCTATCTACTCCTCACCCGGAACCACTTCCCCTGCCCCCTGCAATCAAATTATTACATCATTTGACCCAAACCTTTCTTTGCCATCACCCCTGTGTCTCTTTCGGAGTACCTTCCTACCCCTATAATGCCCCTGACTGATGACATTCATATCTCAGTTGGGTATTCAGAGAATGCAACTGATCACCCTTTGGGGACATGGATTTTACACTTCAAACCTCTCAAAGTATGTGCCATTTTTTTCCTACATCTGTGTGTATTCATATTTTCTTAATGGCAGATTTTACTAAAAGGTGACTACATCATAGCTTTATACCAGAGTTTAGTTACCTTAGAGATTGCCTCTCTCCACATGACAAATGAGATCACCCAGAACACTCTTGCTCTCAAGATTTGAGTTACAAGAGACAAGGCATTTTCCACAGAGAGCCATTAAATTTGGAATTCCCTTTCCCTGGTCTGACATAGCCCAGGGGTATTAGCCTTCTGGGTTGGTAAAAACCACATCAAGTGAGTTTAGCCTTCCTTGATTAGTAGTAATCCTATTGGGCAGGAAGAAACTGCTAATTTGGTTTTAAATTATTAGTAATTTATGATTTTGTCTTTTTATATGCATATCCCTTAAGACAATTTCACAACCATATTTATTTTCATCTTTCTGAAAATTTTGAGATAGCAATTTATAAGTGTTCAGATTGGGAGGCAGAAGTTTTGAAGCTTTTCTTTTTATCTTGCATAAACTATTTTGTAGTAATTGATATACTATTTAGGCAAGCTGATCTGAGTCCAGAGGCTAATCAGTTATGTCCCTAGAATTGCTAATACTTTTTTAGAAGACGCTGTTGACAAGAACAAAAATTAACAATTGTTAATTTTCCCCTTCAGTTTTAGAAAAATCGATCATTATTTGCCCTTTGGAAGTATATACTATTCTTTGTTGCAACAGATGGACCACAGGTTTCTTAGCATGATTTGTTCAATGAACTCCATTCATCTCTCCTTCTTGGCTCTGTCCCCTCAAAGCATATGCTTATTTTTACCTGGACTCTCTAATTTTGAATATTTTGATAAGCTGTATTGTAATTGTGTTTGAGGTACCTAATTTGTGTCTATTGTATCTCCCCAAATAGCCTATAAGCTTCCTTAAGACAACAACTATGTTTTCTGTTTCTTTTCAAGGTCATAATGATATTTGAGACAGCTCTTTGTAAATACTAAGTGCTTAGTATTTAGTAGAAGATTATTTCATTCATGTCACAGAACAGTCTTTAAACTGATCTTTTATTATCTTTTTTCCTTTCTTCCTTCAGTCTGTATGTAGGATTTTTTGTGGAAATGGGAAAATAATAAATAATGTTCAATTTCCCAGATTTCTTTCTATATATGTTGAAGGTTGAAAATTATTTAAGGATATACATATAAAATTCAAGTTGTCTATTAGTGGTTTTAAATATTCCATTCAAATAGTAACTAGCGTTTCAGGACTTTTTTTTTTAAATTATCGCTAATTTTTTCATTAATTACTTCACTTTTTCACTTACTATCAAGTGTAAGGAAACCAATAAATAAAATAAAAATTTAAACAATAAATAAAACTTTAAACAGACTATGAGCTGATGAGACATAGGCAAAGACTATCTGGGTTCTATACAACCCAGTTTCCACAAAAAATGGAAGAAATATGTTATGTTTCTTGCATTGTACCCAGTAATTTGTAGCCTGTTATATTTGCTCGTATTGATAAAAGTATCCCCAATATTAATGTTCTGTGTTGTTCTGTAGTTTGTTTCAGTGTTGGAAGGGGTGCTGTCTAAGTTGTCAAGGTACGATGAAGGCACTTTCTTCTCATCCATTCTATCATTCACTGTAAGTATTTGGATGTTTACGTCTACATTTTAACTATCATTATTTGTTATAAATAATTTCAAATTAATTATCTGTTTCTTTCTTATCCAAGGTGAAAGCAGCTGCAAAATATGTTGATGTTCCAGTGAGTAGAACTCCTTTCTTCTCTTTTAACTTCTTTTTTTTTAACTCTAGGTAGTTCTTTTTTATTGTAGATTTGCTTTTATAGAAGGCTTTATAAGATTAGATCAAGGATACCTATTTCATAGGATTTAAAATCTTGAAAAGAACTTAGGGTTCTAAGATGTGAAGGGAAGGAAGAAGAGCAGTCTGAGAAGAGGACAAAGTCTGTATAATGCTTTGTATATATTTATTGCGTGTTGTTTTCTCCATTCAATTGGAAACTCTTTGGGGGCCAGAACTGTCTTTTGCCTCTTTGTATTCCCAGTTTTTAGCAAAGTAACTGGAACAAAGTAAGTATTTAATAAATGTTTGTTGATTGACTAATTAATGGTAAGCCACTTATCTTCTCTTGCCTAACAAAATGTCTAAGTCTACTAGAGTCAAAGGATTTGCAGATCTGCTTTGAAAAACGGATTTTCCTCATGAAAGGAGTTCCCCAAAATGATTAAATCATAGATCTGGGCAAAAAAATAATCTAAATGTTCTATAATCCTTTACTAGAAAGTACTCAATTTAGAATGAGAAAGATATGTATTTGAGTCCCAGCTCCAGCATTTACTTGCTGTGGGACCTTTAGTAAATCAAGAAACCTCCATGAACCTGTGAAATGGAAAGACTACCAGTGTTGCCTACCTTAAAGAGTGGTTGGGAAGTTCAAATGAGTTTATGCATATCAAAGTAGATACCCATTTCTCCAAAGCACAAAGACTTGGATCTGAAACTTCTCTAGTCAAGCTCCAGAGAAATTCCCTCTAAAGTAAAATGTAAACACTTCACTGGGCAGGTCAAGTCCTTCACTATCACATTCCAGCCTCCCTTGCCAGGCTAATAACCCATATTCCACATCATATACTCTGTGTCCCAGCAAGATTGTTCTGTTTACTCCTCTACATCTAAGACATTCCATCCCCTAACTCCCTGCCTTTGCATATACTATTCCCCCATGCCAGAAATAAAGTCCCTGCTCAACTCCACCTTGCAGAGTCCCCAGCTTACTGCAAGATAACTTCAAGTCCCGTTCTGACTCCCCTTCCTTCTCAGTATCCCCAAGGAAATTACTTTGGAGAATGCTTATATTTACTTAATTGGTGTTTCCCACCAATAGATAAGCTACTTATAGATAGGGTCTTGTGTGTCTTTGTACCTACAGCCCCAAATACAGAAAGTGAGACATATCAGGTGCTTAATAAATGCCTATTGAATAAAGGAAAGCATTTTGTAACTACAAAGTCCAATTATAAATGTTAATGATTATTATTCTTAACATTCCCCCTCAGAGGTTGTGAATGTGCCTTCCACATAGTGGAGGCTCAATAAGTACTTGATAGGTGAATGAGAGTTGATGGGTGAATGGATATTCTGGGCAATAAGCTTCTGGGTCTGAAAATATTAGCTGGGGTAGGAATTAAGGCAGATGGAAGATGATGAGACAAGAGACTGGAAGAGAAATTCTCTAGTGAAAGTCACGAGGTCCAGAAGTTATTCGTTAGACAAAGAAATAAATTAGAGATTATGAGGGTTAATAAATATTGATTCTATGAAGTGACAAAAGAATAAAAAGTATAAAAAGGATTCAAAGAATAAAATGATTCAAATCAAACTTCTTGGGAGGAAAAACAAATGGGGAACCATTGCTCCAAGAAACTTAAAAGACTTTCAGAAATGCCTTATAGATACAATGTAGTTAAAGATATATAAATTAATTATGGCAGAATATGGAAGAAATATAATCGTTTATAATTTGCTATAAGTATTGATGGACAAACTCTACTTGTAATGCCTAATTGACTTGTGTAAGATTGATTGTTCTTCTTTTTGCAACCTGAAGTTAATAGGACAAAGTCATACCAGTATGTTCTTGAGCACAACTAAATTTTAGTATTTTATGCTTCATCTTGGATTTTAACACCATGGCTGAGTTTCAGCATTCTCCCTTTAATGCCCTGTGGATAAGATAATAAAGGTATAAGCTAGACGAAAATACTCTCAGGTATATTTGTAGCTAGTTACACAACCTTCTTAAAAGGCTTTTGATTAATAATTTGGTGACAAAAGAGAACGGTAAAGTAGAACAACAATCGATGGTCCTATCCTAATCAAGAGTGTTGGATTTTGTTTTTTCAGTGACTAATACAAAAACATAGTGTGTTTATCAGATTTGTAGGTGATACAAATCCAGAAGTGGTACTGTATGTGATAGATGGTAGAATCAATATTCAGCCTCAACAAACAAGAACACTGTTATCAAACCAAGAAGAGAATATTTAACAGGGATAAATGTGAAATCCTACCTTAAGTTCAACAATAAGTGAATTTCACGGAATCAAAATTAGGAAAAGTGAAAATGTGGAATGTGAAAAAAAAAGATTTAAAGATTTTGTCTATATATATAAAGACATAGAAGTTTTGGTTGATCTCAAATTCCACATGAGCCAGTAGGTCTGCATGGCTTCTAGAAAGGCTAACATGATCTTAGACTACACCAAAAAAGTCAGTAGTCCAAGTCATGGGAAGTAATTACCTCGTGGTATTGTGTGCTGGTCGAACGACATCTGGAGCGCTTCAATGCTTCATTCTGGCTTCCACATTTTAAGAGAGGCATTAAAATTAGGTTAGTAAAAGAATATACCTGGTATTGAGGGAACTGAAAACCATGGTGTGTAAAGAAATAACCGTGGATGTTTAACCTAGAAAAGACTTAAAGAAAACATGTTAGTCATCTTCAGATATTTAAATTGCTGACATGTAGAAGGAGCAGACCAAACTTTCCTTGCTGTAAAATAAAGAACTAGAAGAAAGGAGGAGGAGTTTCAAAGAAATAGATACTGATTCATGTAAGAGAGAATGTTTTGACAGCTAAAGTCATTGGTCTCTCATAAGAGAAACCATTCTAACAACTAGTTTTCTATCCATAATAGACTCCTGAGATGGTGAGCTCTTTGTTTTTTGAAGGTATTCAAGTAGAGTCTAGAACAACTGTTCTAAAACAGTCTACTCTCATTAAGCTCACAATTTGGACTATGAGGCCATTATTCAATTCAACAAATATTTATTGATCCTTAATGAATGCAAATCACTGAGCTATGATAGCTACTGGGGACACAAAGATGGGGAATCACAAAAGCCAGGCACTGACAGAGCCCTACAAGATGGGAAGGGAGGGAATACATTTACCAGTAATGGTAATAGAGTTTAGAACATGATGAGCACCTTCTAAACACTGTGGAAATTCAAGCAATTTTTATTGCATGTTTTAGCAAAGGTCAAATAAAAAGCTGGGAAAGATTCAGGGAAAGAAAATTCATTTCAAAATGGTAGCTTCAGGGAAAACTTCATGGAAAACAGGACTCCTGAGATGGGCTTTGAAGAAAGGGAAGAATTTTTTATTATTTTAATAATAATAATATCTAGCATTTGTTCTAGTTTATAGTTCTTTAAAGTTCTCTTTAAGCCTATTACATATGTTCTCTCATTTAATCCTCACAATATCCCTATAAAGTTGGTACTATTATTATTCCCATAATACAGATGGGAAACAGAGGCTGAGAAAAGTTCCCAACAAGGTGGTAAATGTAATTTTAGCAGACAACAGGAAACTAGTGTGATACAGGCAAGAGTCGGAAGGATGAGGTTGTAGAAGAACTGGAAGTTCTATATCTGGAACATGTAATACATAAAGAAGAAGAATATGAAAGACTAAATATAAGAAGGAACCAGATTGAGGAGGACTTTGATGGTGAGGTTCAAGGGCTCTATACATTTTATTGGCAACAGAGAGCTTTTAAAAGTTAGCAAGCAAGTAAGAATGTTACTTTGGCAGTTATATGAAAGATAGACCAAAAGAGAGGGCAAGACCAGATAAGAAGCTTAGAAGACCTGAACCATGGTGTCATTGGGAATAAAAAGAAAAGGGTGGATGAAAGTGATATTCCTGCAGTAGAATTGACAGGATAGAACTGATTTATTTTGGGAGGGATAAAGTGGGAATTTTTTTTTGATGACTCTTAAGTTTCTAAACTTGTGAGGCTGAGAGGTTGGTAGTAGCATGGGCAAAAATATGGAAATTAGGAAGAGGATTTCGGAAGGATGAAATTAATATCATTTTTCAGAGTTGTTAAGTTCTCCCTGACATTAGGATATCCAAAGAGAAATGTCCAACAGGCATCTGGAAATGTAGTACTGGAGCAGAGGGGAGAGGTTAGGCCTTTTTTTAGAGGTTTGAGAATTTGATATTTCAAGCCAGTGGAATGTAAGATTTTACCCAGGGAGTTCAAATGTGCCTTGATAGATGTGCTAGTTCCCAGTTTAACTGCTTACTTCCCCAGAGAAGGAGAAGACCAATGGTTTGCACATTACAGGACTTGGAAGCCCTCCCTCTAGGTAGGCTTATGCAAAGAAGAGAATGTGGATTGATAAAAAGGACCAAGGACAAACCAGGAATAAACCTATGTTTAGGAGGTAGGAAGTAGAAGAACATACAAAGAACATCAATGCCTGGTCAGAGGTGGATAGAACTGTAAAAATTCAGTATGCCTCAAGCTAAAGGAGGAGAAACTAGCAAGAAACCTTATAGTTCCTTGTGTTTCTGATGAGTCAAGGAAGATGAGGAAGGGACAAAAGATTCTTTCATTTAGCAATTGGGTACTAGTGAATTTGGAGAGAATAATTTCATTAGAGTAGGATGGAAGACAGATTTGAAAATGTTGAGTTACTGGGCAGCAATTAAGAACTGACACAAAGAAAAGATTATCCTTGTTAAGAGTGTGCCCTTTAGGGAGCAGCTGGGTAGCTCAGTGGATTGAGAGTCAGGCCTAGAGACAAGAGGTCCTAGGTTCAAATCCAGCCTCAGACACTTCCCAGCTGTGTGACCCTGGGCAAGTCACTTGACCCTGATTGCCCACCCTTACCACTCTTCCACCTAGGAGCCAATACACAGAAGATAAGGGTTTTAAAATAAATAAATAAATAGAAAATTAAAAAAAAAAAACACAACAGCAGTGTGCCATTTAAAGTTAAGACTGAGAAAATGTAAGGGGTTTTGGAGCCAACTGCTTTCTTTCTTGCTTGTTTGTTTTAGAACAAAGAAGTTAGAATATTGTAAGGAGAAGAGCCAATGTACAGAAGGAAAAATTAAAAATGTGAAAGTATGGAGCTTGATGGATGGAGCAAAGTCTCAGGGGAAGCATTTGGAAGTGAAAGGAATCAAGGGTGTAAGAATTAGTGTTGGCAGAAAAGAGGTATTATTTCATCTTCTGAGACTAGAGGGCAAAAAAATGAATGGCTAAGTAATAACAGCTAACATTTATATAACCCTTTGAAGATTACAAAATACTATATACATACACACGTATACATATATATATATGTATATATGTATAATTTTAGCTATTTCTTGCAACAGTCCTGTGAGGTAGTACTACAAGTTATTATTCTCATTTTACAAATAAGGAAATGGAGGTTCAGAATGACCGTGACTTAAATCCAGGGCTTTTTTTTTCCATTATGACATGCTACTTCTCTGAAAACAGAGAAAGTTTAAGTTATAGGGAAAGTATAATTAAAGGACTTATGAATGACTTTAGTCTTCTCAGTAAAATAGGAAGGAAGGTCATTTCTTAAGAAAAAGGAGAGGAAAAACATATTTGGAATAGCTACAAAGAGGAGTATGCAAGAGATCTAGAAAAATAATAAAAGGATTCCCATACAGTAGTAATGGTCCAACCAAAATTATATAATGTTCTTAAATGGTTGTAACTGCAGTTAGAAGACAATTCTTCAAAGGAACTTCCTGGCTATTAAGGTTGCAATAAGTGGTGGAAATTAATCCTCCATAACATATGTGACCTATAGTAAAAGATCACAGAATCTTATCAATGAAAGACACCTCAATTTTTGTCATCATCATTATCCAGAACCCCCATGCTAAGTGACTTGTAAAAACATTTTTACCATATAGCCTCTCCTTCATAATCAGTCTCCTCCATTGTCATGGCCAGTCCTACCTCTTTCCAATTCCTTCCTCTCCTAGCTTCCTCTTCTCCACTTTCTAAATGCCTACTTATTCATTAAATGCCAATTCAAAGGCTCCCTCCCCCAGAGAGCCTTTGCTGATTATCCCCCACTGGTAATGACTTCATTGATAATGAACTTCATATAGCCCTTTGTTCTGTATTTATACTTATCGTGTGATATGTATATTATAGTTATCTGCCTTTGTATCATGTTCCTCCTCTGTGATCGATGAGTGCAGGAACTCTCTCTTGCTTAAATTTTGTCTTTCCCCAATAATTACCAGCACAGTGTTCTGTACAAAGAAGGTCTTTAACTAAAGTTTAATGAGTTCAATCAAGTTAATTGAATTGAACTTGGACTACCTTCCCACTTTCTATGGCCTTTGCTCCTGAAAAGTGACTATACCCCAATCCTCACTGATAGGGAAATATATTTTTTCCTAGAATAATGTCATCATTATATTATTCTATTTATATCATCAACCTTTAGCACAATGCTTTAGTATATAGTAAATGCTTAATAAATCTTTTTTCATTCACTTATGGTTATCTTCAAACTCTTAGAGAGTACCTCTTATATGCTAAATAGTAAATGAAAACACTGAAAAGAATGACCCATCGAGTATGATAGGGATAAGGGATGCTTTTACTCAGAAACAGAGATAAATATGAAAAAAGATAAGGTGGAAAATTGCCAGAATTATATATGAAATTCCTATTTGTTAATGGTCAGTGAGTTATTCCCCACAAAAGGAGGAAAAGGGTAACTTTATTTCTTTCCTGCTTCCAGGCTAATTGGCTTAGCTTTGCTCTTCTAAATATTCCAGTCTCATTTTATTAATCTTTTCTATCTGTGATTGTGGGTTTTTCAGAAAACCAGTAGTCTTCCTTACCTTTGGTTCTAAATTCTCTCTCAAGAATGATCTCTTCTATTCTCAAGCAGCCACTGGTAACTTCAATGGCCCTTCCAGAAATCATGGAATCGCTTTAAAAGTAATATTTTTCTCCCTTCTAAAAATGATTAGTGAGAATAATCAATTTATTTGCCTTTTGTATTTCTGGATATTTCCACAGTCACAAACACTGTAATTGGCTAGAATGCTACTAAGAAAGCAATGCAGGTGATTAAAGAATGAAAATGCTTTGCTTATTTGCTACTGGTATTGTTTATTACTTAGATAAAGCCATCAGACTACTGGATGCTTTACGTCAGAAAGAGAACCAGACAGAACATAGGGACCAGAAATCCTGCCTCTGGGGATCCATACAACTAAATGTACACAAGAGAGAGACACATACATCCATGCCAGAAACCAGATTAAGATTCTGAATATTAGGGAAAGGAAAAGGTTACTGAAGACAGACTTTAACAAATAAATAAGTGTTTTATATCGCTAATATTCATGTTGTGCTTTTACTTGTAATTTCTCTGAGATACAAATTAAATCTATCATTTAAAATATATATACATATGTGTAAATGTTCAATTGTTTTTACCTTTCACATTGACTAAAAATATTAAGATAGACCTAAGGAAAATTAGTCCAAAGGCAATTCCAAATTTCAATAACAATGTGAAATATTTATAGCCAACCTACCCCGGTTATTTGTAAGGTACTTCTGGCTCAGTGTTCCCTGTTAGCCATTTAATGAAAAGTGAATGTAAGTAAGTGAAAAGATAGAATAATGGGAATTGTTGCAAAATGAAACATTATCAAAAACCAACTAAAAAGAATTTACTGGTATTTTCTTTTTTTAAAAAAATTTCAGTATTTTTCCATGGTGACATGATTCATGTTCTTTCCCTCCCCCCTCCCAGAGATGACAAGCAATTCCACTGGGTTATCCATGTATTGTCACTCAATACCTATATCCATATTATTCATTTTTGTAATAGAGTAATCTTTTAAAAACCAAAACCCCACATCCAATACCCATATAAACAAGTGACAAGTCAAATGTTTTCCTTCAGCATTTCTACTCCCACAGTTCTTTTTCTCCATGTGGATAGCATCTCATAAGTCCCTCAGGACTGTCCTGGATCATTGCATTGGTTGGTAGCTATTGGTAGCAAAGTTGATTGCATATGATTGTCCCACTGTTTCAGTTTCTATGCACAATATTCTCCTGGTTCTGCTCATTTCACTCTGCATTTTTTAAACCCTTAACTTCTGTGTATTGGCTCCTAGGTGGCAGAGTGGTAAGGGTGGGCAATGGGGGTCAAGTGACTTGCCCAGGGTCACACAGCTGGGAAGTGTCTGAGGCCGGATTTGAACCCAGGACCTCCTGTCTCTAGGCCTGACTCTTAATCCACTGAGCTACCCAGCTGCCCCCTTCACTCTGCATTTTACCAGTATTTTCGTCATGATAAATGGGAATAGTAGTATAAAAAAAGTATCTGCCATATCAATCAATATCAGCTACAACATGACAGATACTGGATATAATTAGATTCAAAAAACATTTATTAAGCATATACTATGTGCTGAACACTACCTGGGCCTCAAAGATCTTTAGTTCTAGTGGAGACTGGGCTAGAGGGTTATGTATAAATATGTTTTCCTCCAGTGGACATATAGCACAAAAGCTTGTGTTACACCATTGCTTTTGGAGTTAGGAAGCTCCAATGACATATCATTGTTTCAAAAAAGTAACTTGAACTTGATTTGTTTAAACCCTTACCTTTCATCCTAAAACCAATCCTATGTATTGATTCCAAGGCAGAGGAACAGTAATTTAGAAAGATTGGTTATAGTCCAGTAGAGAAGGTCTTTAAATGTGCAAGAGAAAAATTTGTCTTTTAGTTTAGAAACAATAATAAATCTGTGAAACTTTAGGAGCCTTGGACCAATATAGTTAGATCTATGTTTTAATTGTATGAATTTGGCAAAGGATAGATTCGGAGTGAGCGATCTGCAGTTAGGGAAATCAAGTGAGAAGTAAATAACCTATAATAAAGATGAGAAAATTGCAACGAGAAAGTCTATAGATTATTGAAGTGTCACAGCAAAGGAGATAGATGAAAACTGAGTTTTGAACCTCAATAGACTTAGACTATCTCTTTCTTGAATGTTTTGTAACCCACAGGAAACTTTCCCCCAGTATTCATTTTGTCAGACTCAAAAAGATAATCTCCCCAGGCCTGTGAACATAAGTGTATGTTTAACCACACATGTCATAGTATTGCTTTTGGAGCTAGCAAGGTCCAATGACATGTTGTGTCTTGTTTTGAAAAAGCAACTTTCAGAAGCTTAGTACTTCTAGTGAAACATGAGTAAAAAATTCTGGAATGGAAACTACTTGACAGTATATGTTAGAGAAGCTCAACTAGCAAGTTTTTAACTTTTTGGACAAATTATTGGGAAAAAAACGCTTTAAGTGCTAAATAAATCTCACCTATGTAAATATAATCACTGCATAACAAAATATATTCTTCTGTGGACACAGTCCAGAGTCAATACTTGAGTAATGCAGGACTTCACCTCTAGAGATGGCAATGGAACAAGCATTTTTGATAGGTAAATGTTACTTATTCAAAAAGCTACTTAGAAAAATATTTTAATGGAACTTCTTTAGAAAAAAACATAAATGATACAGTAAATAAAGAGCTAGCCTTGAAGTCAAGAAGACATGAGTTGAAGCCCTGCCTCTGAAACATATAGACCATAGAACACAGTGAGCAAGTCTTAAACTGTGTCCTCCAAATAACTAAGATTAAGTTGCAGAGAAGGAAATTATGTTATTGGAAGAAGTTTCCACATGAGGGGTTCTCTACATTCGTGAAATTACAAAAGGAAAATGTCTAAATGTTAATAACGCCTTCTTAGTGTTCTGTTCTGGGTCTAAATATGAAAATGTGTTTAATTAGATTTTGAGCATTACTAAAATTTAGCAGAAAAAGATAATTTTATAACTTGTTCAATCTAATAAAGGACTGGAATTCCGTTGTTGTTAATCTTGAAATTTGCAACGAAAGCAGATAATCTTTTTTATTAGGAAAATATAATTAGGATATATAAGTTGTTTTTTAAATTACTGTCCCTTAATTTGCATGCAATATTGCTACTATTGCTTCTTGAATCAGGGTCATTACACAACAGTAAAGGAAATTTTAGCTCCATGTTGATACTTATTTCATTTTACTGTGATGAAAAAAATATTAAACTTCTAATTTAAGAAGAAAAAATGATTAAAGATTATTTAGATGGTAGCATATTGTGAAGCCCATGAAACAGAATAGTAGTAATTAGAATATTTTCTCTCCAATTAAGAACATGAAACTTCTTCAGTGTTTAGTAACCAAGAGCCAATTCATTTGTGAGACAGTTTAATTTCCCACAAATATTTTTATCAAATGAATTCACATTGAACCCGAGGTCTTACCAAAACATTTCTATAGAAGCCGACAAAATAGAAAGTTATTTTTAAATTCATTAAAATTTAAGGAGTTATATATAAGCTATAATTTCTATAGGATTCCTAATTTATTAAACCTATTTAGAAAAAACTGAGGAATGTAGGGGTTTTTTTCAGAATGGGTTCTCAATTTTTCTGCTTACATATATTACAGTGAATTTGTCATGGCTTTGATGAATTACCTTGGGCATATTATAGAGATTATGACTTGACTGCAGTCACATAATAAATATTAGAGTTTAGATGTGAGTCTTCCTCTCCAGGCCCATCATTCTATCCACTATGCCCCCAAATGGCTCTAATCTTAATAACAGAGGCTAGAAATATTTCACTGTACTATGAACTATGGGAAAATACTGACGGGAATCAAAGAAGATGAAAAAGCGTGAAGAAGCTGTGATGTGCATTGTAAGACATCACCTAATACTTGGATTTCAAGCAATCTTGTATACTAGAGATAGCTCAAGTCATTTTGCTCCAACAATAGGAAGGTAGTCCTGTAGCATAATTAGATGCAGTCCTTGTGTTAATAAAGTATAGACAATCCACTATGGAGGGATCATGATATTACTCTTGATTTGTTGTTTTTGTAGATTGAGAGAAATGCACTTTCAAATTAAGTCAATTATCCTGTAGCCTCTAGTTAGTCTCTAAAACAGGAACAATATATTTAAAAATGTGTCTCCTTGTTAAATAGGCACTATGACAGTGTTTTTCTAGTGCATTGTTAACCTCCAGTAGAAGGTTACACAGCTTCTACAGTATCGAAATCTGTTGCTGGGAAGAATGACGGCAGAGTTGTGCCCACCAACCCAGGAATGGCAGAAGAGAAGGCTTGCACCTGTGGGATTAGGTGCAGCAGCAGGAAGTAAGAGCATTTGCAGCATATAATTAAAGAGGAATTTTTTTCTTTTCCTTTCTTTTTTTCTTTCTTTCTTCCTTTCTTCCTTTTTTTTTAACAGCATGTTGTTCATCTTGCCAGGTTAACTAGTGATTAACCCTAGGGGAAAGAAAAAAAAATCCTTACTCAGGTCTACACTCATTTACCCACCAGTGTATTCAGTTACCTATGTAACAAGTGATAAGGAAACCTACTGGAAATATTTCATTTCCTGGGCTGTTTAGTATCTTATTTCTATTTTGTGTGGAGAGTGGAAGTCTATTGGTACATTCATTTATTATGACGTACTAGGCAAAATATTGCTGAGACTCTTCTAAATCCAATTAGAAATTGCCTGAGAGAAAGTGATAGTTTTTTTTTAAAATTAGCACAAGATGGAAAACTTTTTTAGTTTAGCTTTCATGTCTAGTGAAGTAAAAATGCCAGAGGTTTAAATAAACCTCAAATTATAAAAAAGCAACCTTATCTGAAAATTTTATGCTATAAATGCTCTAAATACTCTCAAAATGACATTTAGCAATAATAGCTTTAAGAGATTTTAATTGGGTCTTTATATTTTATTTCATCACATTAATTAGATTGGCAATTGATGATTTAACTTTCATTTTAGAGTATTTCAGATTTTAATGTCTTTTAAAATCTCTCTTGATCATTAAAAAACAACTATGTTTTACTATTGTTGCTAATGGGTAGGAATGAGGTCCCTTTGATAAATCATTGTGTATTAACACACTGAAAGAGTATTTTCTCTTCTCCAATGTAGGCACAATATTTCTGTTTCATTCAGAAAAGAACTGAAAATAGAATTTCTTTGTGTAGTTATTTTTGAAATGGAAGACAATTCCTAATGCAATGGCAGATAAATGTGAATAGAGTGCAAAGACTTTGAAAGTTTTAATTTCTCAGAATCACAAAATCGTCCTAACATGAAGGAGCACTGATCCAGTGATAATATTTCCCATCCAAGCACATTCATATTGTATAGAGAAACTGTTTAAAGGGAAAATTACATATTTTTCAGCAATTTATCAGAGATAATTACCCTTCATACACTAAAGAAAGGATAAAGTGTTTTAAAGAACCATAATTCTAATTGGTAAATGTCACCAGCTGTTGCAGTTACTCTTACTTGTGTATATTCTTTTAATGATTATAGTCTCATGCCACAAGCTGCATGAAAATATATTCGCTAGGTGTGAAATTCCCATATGTCACAGTTTCAAGAATAGGTAAACAGTTCAAAGATAAAGGAAGAAATAATGCTAATGAGAAATGTTATAATTCTAGCTTTTGTTTTTTTCAGGCAAGTGTTTCTTAACTTACTAAAAGAAAACTATTTTTTTTTCAAAAAAGAAGTTTAATCTGTTTTTTAGTTTTGTTAAACACATTCCAAGTCAAACTGATCTATCTAAAATCCACATTGTCATGTTAAACCACAATATTTCAACTTACAGCTATTAAAATTTACAAAGTTTTGTTCTACAAAATTCAATTGGCATTTAAATTTCTATTAGTATTGAGATAAAGAATGTTTATTAGGCTAGGAAAGGATCTGTTTTCTTGTATGACTTTTTAAATAGTCTTAAATATGATAAAAATGTCTGACATATACATATGGATGTATTTATATACACAGATTGTATATGCACAGACACAGACACATAGTATCTCAAACTGGAAGGTTCCTTAGAAATTGGAGCATGAATTACATTGTTAATGCCTCCAAAGATAAGGCACTGACTTATTGGAACAACTCATTCTGCATTTGGATATCTCCAAGCATTGGTAAATTGTTTTTTTTCATCAAATCTAAATCTGCCTCTCTGCAGCTTGCTCCTACCGTGCTTAATTCTGCTTTCTAGAGTCAAACAAAACTAGTCTCTTTTCCATGTGAAAGCCTTCCAGTCCTTGGAGGAAGCTCTCATACCTCTCTGAGCCTTTTCTAAAATAAATATTCTCATATCCTTCAATTCATACTCATATGGCATCATTTTAGATACATCTCATTTTCCTATTTACCATCCTTTAAAAAAGAGTGTCAAACTAATAGAAATGGAAAACACAATGAATTGTACATAAGGATCCCTATAGATCAAATATTGAATTAGAAAACCAAAGTTTCTATATTTCTTTTTGTTATTAATTTGTTTAAATTTGTCCCAATTATATTTTAATCTGGTTCAGTCCAGAATCAAGAATGTTATGGGCTATAAGAAGTCCATGAGCTATACATTTGACACCTTTACTCTGAACCTATTTCAATTTTTGTCACCTGCCTCCAAAATATGGCCTGATGTGGTCTGAATAGAAGAGGATACAGTAGAGCTAGCACTTCCCTTAATCTGGATACCATACTTCTAGTAATACAGCCTAAGATAATAACCTAAGCAGCATGGCATGTCCTCACAACTGTCCTCTGAGAGACAATCTCAGAATCAAGACGATATGAGTTCAAGTACCACCTCTGACACATACATGCTATCTGACCCTGCATAAGTACTTAACCTCTTAGCTGTCCCAAACAAATCTCTAAAACTCACTTTAAACTGTACCTAAATTCTTTAGACCTAAGACTACTCTTTATGACTAATCGAAGTTATAGACTAATAACTATAATCTGTGTAAGTGGTATCATTTCCATTTCATGGATTCTCCATTTATTTATGTAGTATATAAACTAGAAATAATTGTAATTGATGTTTCAAAATCGATGAACATATACACAGATGGTAATCATAACTGTGAATGTGAATGGATTGAATTTATCCATAAAATGGAAGAGGAGAAGACAGTGTATTAAAAAACAGAATCCTCTGATATGCTGTTTACAAGAAATGTATTTGAGGCAAAGAGTCACATACAAAATAAAGATAAGGGGCTAGAACAAAATCTGTTATGCCTCAGCTTAAGTCAAAAAGCAGAATTAGCAATCATCTCCTCAGACAAAGCTAAAACAAAAATAGATTTAATTAAAAGAGATAGAGAATAAAATTACACCTTGATAAAAGGTATAAACAATACAGTAATATCAATACTAAACATATGCACCAAATGATATTACCTCCAAATCTTCAAAAGAGAAATTAAATGAATTTTAAAGGAAATTGACAGTAAAACTATACTAGTGAGGGACCTCAACCTTCCCCTCTCAGAACTAGATATTAATAAGCAGAACAAAAATATTAATTTGTTTTATTGATAGTTGATAAAACCCATACCTCCTCTACCTTAAATTCTCTGAAATTTAAGAATATATTTCTATTTTTGAGACTTAAAGAGAAACTAAGTATTGATTCTAAGGTAGAAGAGCAGTAAGGACTAGGCAATTGGAGTTGAGTGACTTTGTCAGGGTCATACAGCTAGGAAGTGTCTGAGGCCAGATTTGAGCCCAGGTCTTCCTGACTCTGGACCTGACACTTTATCAACTGTGCTACCTATCTGCTCCCAAACATAGGTTTTAAAAAAACCCTCTTTTGTTATCTTTATCATTAATAACAATTTTTAGTTCATTCTCAGGTTTAAGAATCTTGATACTTTTCTGCCAGGACTATAACATCCCCACTTCCCTGCCTTTATTTCTAACTGCTCTATAGATCTTTTATTTTTTCTCAATTACATGTAAAAACAATTTTTAACATTCATTTTTGAAATGTTTGAATTGCAAATTCTCTGTCTTCCTCTCTTCTTTCCCTCTCTTCTACTTGAGAAGGAAAGCAATTTGGCATAGATTGTAAAAGAGCAATTTAAAAAAGTATGGATTAAGAAAAAAGCTAAGATGGCCAGTGAGTTTCTGATGCAGCTTCATCAGGTTTTTTAGATAATTCCCCCCATTTTATTTACTTCTGAAAAGAACCAATGTATGTCTTCTTGCTATGAGAATTCCATCTTTGAGAGTATTTCAACTCTTTTAATATAATTGCTCCTTCATAACTTAAAGCCATGGAAACTTGCCTATTTTTCCCTAAGGTCTTTGGAATCTACTAATATGTGTCAGACTATATCCAGCATTGTTTCTCAATCATCACAAACTCTAAATTGACATAATCTCTCATTCCCAAAGTTTCTAATAGTGCTACTTCAGTGGCAAATTCAATTCATTTCAGAAGTTCAGACAGACAGACAGACAACAGAGCATTTATTAAAGCACTTACTATGTACCAGGCATTGTGCTAAGCTCTGGGGATAGGAATGTAAGCAAAAAGAAAGGCAGCCCCTACCTTCAATGAGCTTTCAGCCTAATAGAAGACAATACATAAAAGAACTGAAAAAAGGTTGAGGGAAGGAACAAGGTATATGTGCATTCAGTTCTAGGGACAAAGTCCAGAGAATTGAATCAGAGCCTGGAGGTGAATGAGGAAACATGGGCTCAGGGCCCTCCCCAAAGTGTAAGTGCAGGAAGGAACTCATCACTGGGGGAAGAGGACCAGAATAGAAGTATATTTTAGGGGGGAAAAGCCCCCAGGTGGTAAAGGAAGTTCCAATTCAACATGACTTTATTAAGTTCCTACTGCCTGCTGGAGTTAGAAAGACAAAAGTAAAATGGTACTTGTCTTCAAACAACTTGAATTAGGTTAGGAGAGGGAACAAAGAGAGGGGAGGGGCTAGGAACAACATGAGTATGGATAAGAATGAAATAAATACAGTGTAAATACCCAGCATTTGGAGGTTGGGAAGGACAACCAAGTGAATCAGGACAAATCCAATATGGTAGAAGCTAGCACCTGAAGAGAACTAAGTTGGTCTAGAGGAAGCTGGAGAAGGAGAGCTCCTTCAAGGCATAGAGAGTGGCATGGGAAGAAGCACAAAAATGGAAGAGCCTGCTTACTTATCAAAATCAAGTCTAGAATAGCAGACCCTACCTTTAATTTCTGAGGTTATTGAATTATCAAGATAAGGCAAGAATTTATAAATGGCTCTCTTTTAACATACAGGGTACTTACAGAGGTCCCCTTCAAACCCTATCATTGTTATGCTTTAATGCCAGGTTTCTGATACATTTCCCAGACATATCACTGGTTTCCTCCTTCTGTTCTGGTGCTATGTAATATACTTCAATAATAATAAAAGTCTGCTTCTGCCTCTATTGATCTTCAATCAAATGCCTTCAATCATGGTTATATTCTCTACCATAAAACTCCCCTACTCTTTCTGGATTTCCTCACAGGAAATATACAGTGCCATTTATTTTCAATACCACACAGGTGGTCTTTTTCTTCTGAATAAAATATATTTTTCCATTGCCTTATTGAAGCCTGGAATTATATCCTACTGGGTATTAAATGATAACTATAATGTTGAATGTATTTTCTCCTTTTATTAAGCTCCCTAATTCTTTTAGTTGTCCATTCACTGTATATCTTTCTATATGGGTATATACATATTTATTCAGAACCATTAATACACTTATTTTTCTTGGACATTGTCCCTTGTGAATTAATGGACCTCTATATTGATATTCTCTAATTTTGTTGAATATACTATCACTTTTTCATTTTTAAAATAGGACTTAATAGATATGTGTGTTTTATACATATGTTTATATATAAAAAAATAAAATGATCACTGTCCTCAAGCAACTTTTATTCTGTTGGGGGAGGGGACAAAGATGGGGAGGAGCAAAGAACAACTTAAATATAGATAAGAACGAAATACATATGATGTAAACACAAAGCAATTGGGAGGTTGAAGAAGGGGAATCACTGGCAAATATGTTATAGAGATATAGATAAATATGTGTGGTCCCAGTTTATTCCTTCTCTCTCCATTTTAAACTTTAATTTAAATATGTACTCTTTGTCTTTTCTCCATCATTTTATTTTTTCTTTTACATTTTTTCTTTTTAATTTTCCAGATATTTTGAAACAATTTTTAAAATTTATTTTCTGATTTTTTGCAATCCATGTTTTCTTTTTCCTTTCTACCACTCCCCCTCCCCAAGAAGGTAGGTAATATGCTATATATATATTGTCCATATATTATCATATAATACATATTCCCTGTTCATCACATTGTGAAGCAAGCCACATTGCTTACACTAGAGAAAAATTAATAGAGTAAATGAAGTGAAGAATGGTACATTACAATCTTCATTCAGACTCCATCTGCTCCTTCTGTGGGTGTTTTGTTTTGGAGTTGTCCTGGATCCTTGCCTTGGTGATAGTAGTTGTCATTCACATCATCATACTTTATTGTTGTTACTGTGTACAGCTTTCTCCTAGTTCATCTCTCTTCTCTTTCTATCACTTCATATGTCTTTCCAGGGTTTTTTGTGATCATTTTATTTGTTTGTTTTTATGGCAGAATAATATTTCACTATAATCACATACCACAACTTGTTCAGCCATTCCACAATTGAAGGATCTCCCTTCAGTTTCCAGTTCTTAGTCCTACAAAAGAAGCAGCTATAAATATTTTAGAACATATAGTGTTGGTTTTTTTCATGTTTTCTTGCTTGCCTTAGGCTATAAACTTCATAATGGTTTTGCTGAGTCAGAAGGCATGAAAAAATGTATAACTCTTCAAGTACAATTCCAGACTGCTCTCCAAAATGGTTGGATCAGAGCCACAAGTCTCTGGTGAAATATTTTCTTCCTAACTTTCATTATATGCACCCTATCCCTGGCCATTTGCCCTTTATTCCTGTGTCTGGACTAGAAATCCAAATCATGGTGTCTGACACCATTTTCTCCCACTGAGTAGGCTGCTTTTAAAATCTATTGTGTACAGTCATTTTCTGGCAGTCTTCCCTGCTGTAATTTAACATTTTCTTGTCTGACAGGTCAAATGATTGACTGGATTAAATGACTAAAAGCAGTTGTTTCTTTGAATGACAATAAAATAAAAACTTCAGAGGTGGGAAAACTTGAATTGCCCTTTCTTTTAAATCTCAATTTAATTTGTCTCTATGCAACAGCTTTCACATCAGTGTTTCTTGCAGTATTTTGCTTATCTTGTGCCTAATGTGAGTTAACAATGTTATTCTGACTAAGGAGCCCCTGCCATTACTTTAGTTCCCTGGTTACTTCTTGCGATGTAAAATTTTCTCACTTTTCAGCCTTTGATACTTGAGAGACCCTGAGAGAATCCCAGGACTTAAGAATTTCTTATTGTCCTGAAGTGCTAGTTAACCTCAAAATTCTGACAGTTGTAATTATTTTTTTACTTTTTCCCTAGATAGGGATAAGAATTGGATCTATGATTTCATTGGTCTAGGTCAGTGATGGGCAAACTACAGCCCTCGGGCTAGATGGGGGGGGGGAGGCAAGGAGGGGGGACTGAAATGTTCTATCCCACCAGGCAACATTATTCCTAATCTGATGAATACAATGAATAGGATACAATACAATGAAACTTCGAAAGAGTTACCTTAGAAACAGACTGACAGATGAGCATTTCCTTTCCTTTGACCCCTTTTTAAACAGTTTTCCCATCACTGGTCTAGATAACTCTGGATGAGGAAATTCATTTTACCAATACAGGTTGGCACTTTTTCAGGAACTTGGTCTTTAGAAATTTGCATAGAGTCTTGAGAAGTGAGTGACTTGCCTAGGGTCATATGGCCTATAGATCAAAGACTGGACTTAAACTCGGGTCTCCTTGACTCCAAGGCCACCTCTTTATCTAATATATGAATGGGGAATAAGATTTTCCATTAAAATTTATGCACTTGAAGATATGTATCTGTTTATGAACACAAATTTATGTTTTAAACATATGTTCATGAATTTAAAATATGAGATATTTTAGTAGTTAATATTTAAACTAAAATTGGAAATATAAAATAAAAAATATGAAAATAAATCAGAGAACTAACTTGGTAAAAGGCTCCATTCTACTGAAATGTAACCAGTACTATGTATGTATATATGTTCACTCTTTAAAGAAACACCAGTAGCAAAATGTCTGTACACCATTTTTTGTTATTAATATACTATTCTCCTAAGGGTCATATGAGGGTTGTATTTTTAAGGGCTCTTAAATTTGCATCATGTTTGTCTAACTGCGGGCTGTTAAGTAGTAAAGCCATTAAACCTCCCTTTAATCTTGTTCGAAATATTTTTGTTAGCAAAACAAACAAACAACCCTTGAAATAGCCTTCAGTTGAGCAAGCTACATTCTCCTAATGCCTCACCTGTGTCCTGGTTTTCTATTAGAAACTTCTGAAAATATGCTAAATATGCAAAAGAAAGGATGAATTTTAAGACCTGTTACTAAAGAATGTGCTACCCTTGACCTATAAAGATGGTCTCATTGACTCACTAACAATAGAGAATAAATTCTGAGTTGTTCTAACAGGTGGGGTAATGTTTAACCTGGTTCTTTTCTCCTTTTACACAGTCCCTCTTCTGACTAATAATATTCCTTTAGGTAGTAGATGACACAGCTGATTGAGGTTATGAGTGTCATCTGTATACCTGGACTGAAGCAAAAGCAAACTGACCAGTGTGAAAAAGAAGAATGATACAGTGAATAGAATGTTCTAATCAAAAGGCCATCATTCAAGCTCATCCTCAGATATTTACAAACTACATGACTATGGACAAGTCATTTAACCTCCCCTGGTCTTCATCTGTAAAATTGGAATAATACAATATTGGGGCAGCTAAGTGGCATCATAGAATATAGAGTGTCCAGGTGGAGTCAGAAAGACTCATTTTCATGAATTCAAAACAAGCCTCAAAAGCTTACTAGCTGGGTAACCCTGGCCAAGTCACTTAACCTTGTTTCCCTGAGCTTCCTCACCTATAAAATGAGCAAACCACTCTTTATCTTTGCTAAGAAAATCCCAAATGGAATCACCAAGAGTCAGACATAATAAAAAAGGAACAATAAAATGCTACTGTGAAGTGTTATGACAGGAGTGCTTTGATTATCTTGAAGTGCTATGTGAGTGAATGAATGAATGAATGAATGATAATTGTTGTTGCTTTGTCTTTGTTAATATCATACTTTAATCAACTAAATTAACTAAATAGTTTATGTCACACTGAAATAAATAAATTGGAGTTGATCACGGCAAATACATTCTACTGAGTTACCTCCATGGGATTGGAGAATTGTACTTGACTGTGAAATGAGAAGAAAAGGTTAGGTGATTCCCTTCTAACCATAAAATCACAAGATTCTATGATTTTTAAAAGCCAGAGATGAGTTGGGAAGGGAAATGATTCGTTGAAAAACAATCAAATTTCATCCATTCTACCTGTTGGTTTACCTGTCTATAGACCACAACTAGAAAAATTTAGAACATGACTGCTTTCGTGTGTATATCAACTCTGACAAACATTACGTAATCTGGCGCTTAAATTCTATGTCTTCTGAATCCAAGAGATGCTCCTTCCCTTCACCAAACTGTTTCCTATGGATAGATAGTCCAAAAACTATTTGTACCTGCCTTTACAATGCATTAAAAGTTCTTTTTAAAAAATTTCTACCTGAAATTCTCTTTCCAATTATGTGTTACTTCAATGAGTATGATAAATTTGCATTGCTTCAGTATATTTAGTCATCAAGGGAAGTGGACCATTTTAGGTCGCTCCCATAATTAAGTCTATTTTTACATAGCAAATGAATTCTACCAACTTTTGCTGGTAGATTATATCCACCAGGATAACAAAGGGTAAAGTGTGGTTGCAGTTAGGGAGTCTAGTTGTATGCAGCTGATTTTAAATGTCTGTCACTTAGTTGACCTGTTATACTTATATATGTCTATATAATATGTTCATTGACATCTAGTTCTTTAATAATAAATCATATTTATATTAGTACTTTTAGATTTGCTTGCCAAATGCTTCCTTGACAACTACCCTATAGAGTGCATAATAGATGTAATATAAATTCCATTTTTGAGATGTTGAAATGAGGTTCACAGCGATGAAGTGATTTGCCAGTAGTCACACATCTAGAACATTTCAGAGTCAGGACTCCAATCCAAGACTTCTGCCTCTAAAACAAGTATATTTTTGCTTTGTCCACATGTTGCATTGCCTCTCTCATGAATTTCTGATCATTTTCCTAAAGAGTGGATCATATATTTTACCTCTGAGATATGCATAGAAAAGTATCAAAAGAACTCATCTTGGTTTAGATTCTTAGCACTTTTACAAATGTTTATTGTTCTCTATAAGCACTTATTTCCCAAGGTTGAGGTCAAATAAGCTTTCATATATCAATGAGGGAATTTGGCTAGATGACCTGTGGACTCTTCTAGCTCAAAATGGAGCTACTTTGGACCAACTTTGAACTATGACTGATGAATTTTTTTCTGTTTTTTTCTTTCCTCCTCCTTTCCCATATCTCAACCCCCTCCTAACAGAAACCAGGAATGGATTTATCTGATGCCTATATCATGTTTGTCCGGCAAAACCAGGACATCCTTCGAGAAAAGGTCAATGAGGAAATGTATATAGAAAAGTTGTTTGATGTAAGTAACTACTCTTGTAAGGCATGTTGGCATTAGGCTAAGATTATGAAGGGATAAGTTGCAATTTGGTGGTGTTTTTCATGCAGATCAGAATTTTTTCTGCTGAGCATTTCAGTTTGTGTGCATGTATTTGATTGTTTTCTTATTAGGGTTCCTTTAGTTGCTTATGGGAACCTTGACTTGGCTGCATTGTTTGCATGTTACTGTTAGATTGAGAGGCTCAAAAAAATTCCAACCGTTGCATATAACATCATTTAATTCTACCCACCCTTTGTTTTTATTATAGCATCCCACAAACAGAATCTTATTTTATTATATTATAATTTTTAAAAAAAAACCTTACCTTCTGTCTTAGAATCAAAACTAAGTATCAGTTCCAAGACAGAAGAGTGGTAAGGGAAAGACAACTGGAGTTATGACTTACCCAGAGCCACACAGCTAGGAAGTGTCTGAGCTCGCATTTGAATCCAGGACTTCCCATCTCCAGAGCTGGCTCTCTATCCACTGAGCCACCTACCTGCCCCTAGCATCTTATTTTAATCGATTGTTTCTACTATAAACTTAAAAAAATTCAATGCCACATTCTTTGGATAAACAAAGAAATAGGATAGTATCAAGATAGCCAAATTTCTGCCACTCTAATTTTAGTGAAGGACAGATAGACAGGCAGACAGATAAATAACCAGACAGGCAGACATCTAGGCAGACAGATAAATAAACAGACAGACTGGCAGATAGATAGATAGATAGATAGATAGATAGATAGATAGATAGATAGATAGATAGATAGATAGATAGATAGATAGATAGATAGATAGACAGACAGATTAGAGAGAGAGACAGATTAGAGAGACAGATTAGAGAGAGAGACAGGGAGAGGGGGGAGAGAGAGAGATTAGCGAGAGATAGACAGAGAGAGGGAGAGAGGCGGAGAGGGAAAGAAAGAGAAGAGAGAGAGAAAAAGAGAGACAGAGAGAGAGATGTGTGTGTATGTATATATATATATATGTATCTTTTTTACTATGCTGATATTAGTTTGAATACATAATATCAGCACTGCAGTTTGAGACTACCTGTGACAACTCTCTGGAGTAGAAGGCTGTGGTTTGAGGTACCAGGGTCATCAGATTTCGCTCCCAGTGAATCTACCACTTAGACTAAGAGAGCAGTCCATTTAAATCACAATGCTGTCAGTCAGTCTAATTATATAAGAGCCTGTTTGAAGGGAGGACTGTTGGGTGTTTGATACAGTTTAGCATAATCCAGTCTGTTAGTAAGTCTGAAATGTAATATTCCCTTTGAAGTGTATTTATTTGTGTACATCCCCTCTGCATTTTAGAAAAGCTTTCCTGGCAGTTTCTTTTAATTATGCAAGTTACTGCAAATGTTTTCATAACAGCAATTCACGGGCTTCCTGGTGACAGTTCAGCTGTGGTGGTTACAGAAGGTCCAGGAACATCACCGTCTCCGCCACGGTCTGTCTTGTCCCTGTTTGCCGTTTGTCAGATTGGGGTGGTCACGATGAAACTCCTCTCTCCCTTTTTACATTTCTAGACTCTACCCGGGCCATTTTACAATAAAAGTATCATCTGTTTTAATAAGCTAAGTGTTAATATGTGTGAAAAGAATGATTTCATATAAGCTTTGATGCCCTGCAGGGGTAGAAAAATTACCATCCATTCAGCTGGCACTTTTTCAGAGTACTAAAACCATGTTAACAACTTGTGCGGCAGTTTGGGAGTGCTCTCAGCCTCCAAGCAGATGGTTCGTTTTGAAGTCCTCTTCCTCCTCCTCTTTTTTTTTTTTTTTTTTTTTGCTTATGCTGAATTTCTTAAATGTTGGGCAGAGGCAAAGTTGAGCTCCTGTTATTCTAGCACTGTTTTTTCTCAGTAAGTCCAGCTGCAACATGCTTTCTGTATCTCACACAAGGCAGCTTAGTTTGGGAAAGAGAATGAATAAGAATACATTGTGTGCAGAATCACTTTTCTTTTTCCGGGAGATTGATTGGTGAAACATTTTGAACCCCCTTTTGGCATCATACCAATTCATAACAGGGCATTAGGATGTCGTGGGGTCTCCGTTCCTCTTCATTCTTGAGGCTTCTTATGGGGAGAACAGAACTCACTAATTAAAGTGGAACCAGGGAGGCAGAATAAAACATGAAACTGACAAGATCTCTAAACCTTTATGGTTCAAATATGAGCATCTTTGGGAAGACTTAGCATCTGAAAGGGCTGCCATATGCAATTGTTACTTCAGTGTTAAAGCAGGACTTCTCCAGGCATCCTTTCTGAAAACTATCTCCAGCATCACTATCCTGCATGCCAACATTATTTCCATGCTACAATAATTATCTTCATATCATAAAATAGAGGCAATTTCTTAAACATTTTTGATTATTAACACACATATATATATACACACATATGGCTATAACTACCTATATATTATTGATTGATGGATGGATGGATAAGATATAGTAAAACTTGGCCTTTTAGCTCTTATAGCAAGAAAAAATATGTATGGCAGAGGACTAAGAGCCCCTAATTAGCCAATGTCAAATTTGTCTCATTCACAATAAGTAAATGAGGGGTTATCAAGTAGGTGTTGAAAGGTAAAATAGAATATAAATCTGAATCAATAGGTTATAACTGAAAGATAATATTTAATTGTTAGATATCCATTTAGCTACATCTCAAAGTAGTATTTATATGGTGTCAAAAAAAAACAATTTTAAAAAATGAGTCTGGATACTATTTACCACCTTAGCCTATTGCTGATAAAAGATGGAAGGGAAGAATTTTATCCAGTCCTTTTGAAAATCTGTGTTATTCCAAATAAGGTACTTTCTAAATAAGGTCAGAGAAGAGGTCTTTGCAACTTGCCTGCCTTGAATGCTGCTGGCATCACTTGCCAAATAGGATTTAAAAAAATAATAATCTAGATGTTTCTTCATCTCTGTGACAAGCTATTATTGAACCGCATTCCATGGAACTTTGGCATTCCATGTGAGGTAAATATAGATCCCATAACAAAATGCCAATTCTGGTGATATTTTCCCATAAAATATTAAATATGACATGTGTCAAAACTATTATGTGAAACATTGTAGCATAGAAATAGGGTTAATTTATTCTATTTTGTTCCAGAATTTACCTCACCCTAATTCTTCACTTATGTATAAGTTGAATAGATGAAAGAATATTATTAACCCCTTAATATGCTCCAAGCACTGTGCTAAGTACTAAGGAACACATATTAAAAAAAAAAAAAAAGGCAGACTCTTCTCTCAGGGAACTCATTCTCTAATTGGGGAGATTTGGCGTAGAAGAGAAAATTCAGATACAGAGTAGATGGAAAGGTTCTGCAGTTCTAGGGGGGGTATCAGTGGGTGGGAGGAAAGGTCTGGGTCCTTAAGTTATATCTGTAGATCATAAGACAGTTCAAGGAGTCTTGTGGGCACCGAGGTAGGGCAAATGGTAAAATCTAGAATGCATTCATAGGGAACATGATAAGGTCTGGGTTTTCTCTATTTCACCTGGGGCAGCTGTCTTTATATCATATTATATTATATACATATGTAATATATGTCATTATATGAGGATTTAATGCTGAACCTGGTATCAGAAAATGAGGGGAAAAGCTTTATGTAATGCATTTATGAGGTGGGTGTTCATCCTGTCCACAAAAATACCAGAATTATGAAAAAGTTTATCCTTGTATTTCCCATAAGACATTGTACATATTAGGCATTTAATTTTTGATAAGGTAGGGAGAGAGAGTGCATTATATTTTTTTTTATATTTTTTAAACCCTTAACTTCTCTGTATTAGTTCCTTGGTGGAAGAGTGGTAAGGGTAGGCAATGGGGGTCAAGTGACTTGCCCAGGGTCACACAGCTGGGAAGTGTCTGAGGCCAGATTTGAACGTAGGACCTCCCATCTCTAGGCCTGGCTCTCAATCCACTGAGCTACCCAGCTGCCCCCGAGAGTGCATTATATTTTAATGAGTAAACTTTTTTCATTCAAGAGGCCTTATCCACAGTATAGGATCATAGAATTTTGAGTTGTAAGATGTTTTAGAGACCATCAAGTCCAATCCTCTCAGTCTTTACAAATGGAGAAACAAACTCAGAGACTTGCCCAAAATCATAGAGGTAGTAAAGAGTAGCAGCAAGGTCTAAGTATTCTGAATCTCATTCAGTGTCTCTGTCCACAGCCCCATGCTGTCTGGAACTTTCTTTGGAAAAAATAGTTGCCTGAGATGAAATTCCTAAATAAACAGGTGTCTGTTTGCAATGCTGAAATGATAGGTTGTTGGCTGTGGTATGGCCACTGAGTAGACTTTCATTTGAGTGGTCTGATCAATTGTGGGACTAACCCAGGATCAACTGAGGGACTAACCCGGGACACAGAACAGCCTTATATTGGTTCTGAGTCTTGGCTCAAGATGTCAAGGATACATCTGGGTGTTCTGATAGTTGCCATGGAAAACCCAAAGGGTTCAGAACAAGCCAAGTCAAAAAGCATTTCCTAATCACATTAGCGTATTTCAGGACTTTTACTAAGTGTTGAAAATATAAATTCAAACAGAAATAAAGAAAGGCTCTATGCTCAAGAAGCCCACATTCTAATAGTAGAAGATGCCACATAAAAAGGAGCTAAAAATAATGGGGAGTAGGTGAAGATACTTGGTAGGGTTCATGTTGGAGTAAGTCCTTTGGATAGTCAGGAGTACAGTGTGGAAAGGAGAGGAAACCAAGTTGGCCCGTGTCTCCTCTTTAAAAATGGAGCTTCTGGGAAAAACCAACCAATCTGTAGGGAGAGGCAAAAGAGTGGAGGCTGCTTCCAATGGAAGAAATAATCCAAGGTCTGGAGTAAGTTTGCAGGGTAAAGAGATTTCTATAAAATGGTAAACAAAGTCTGCAAAGAGTCAAGTATATATATCCTTCTGAATATTAAATATGAGTTTATGTATTAAAACTCTTGTGAGAAACATTTTTAACACAAAAATAGGGTTAATTTACTCCTTTTGAAAAAAAATACCTTCCATCTTAGAATCAATAATGTATATTGGTTCCAAAGCAGAAGAGTGGTAAGGGCCAGGCAATGGGGATTTTTAAGTGACTTCACCAGGGTCATACAGCTAGGAAGTGTCTGAGGCCAGATTTGAACCTAGAACCTCCCTAATTCTATCCACTAAGCCACCCCGCTGCTCCCAGTAAAGTTATTCTTTTTTTAAAATATTTCTAATTAATTAATTGATTGATTGGTTTAGGATCTTTTCCATGGTTATGTGATTCATGTTCTTTCTCTCTCCTCTTTCCTCCCCACCCAGTAAAATTATTCTTGAGGAATGAAAAATTCATTCCACTAAGGCTTAAAGCAGCTTATGCCAATGTTCATCATCTTAGTAAACCATGTTTAAAGCTATCTTTCCATTCCCCAGACAGGAGACTGAGGAGGGGCTACACCAAGGAGTTTTCTTTGTATACTCAGGGCCAGAGCCCCTAATTCCCAGGTCTCCCACCTCTCCTGGTTCCAATATTTTAGCATGAATTCTATCTCTAGTGCTCCAAGGGCTCCCACATTGCTCACAGGGATACAGAATGAGGCATATACCACTTACTTTATTTAGTACATCCCCAAAGTCAGTCAACACGCATAGATTAAATACTGCTCACATGCCAGGGGTTGTACAGATTAAACACTGTGGGGATGAAGAAAGGCACTGCCTGCTTGAATCTCCAGTCTTTACTTGTTGCTAGAGCCTGGAGGTGCTCAAGTCACAAAGAATTTCAGCTTGAGCTGAGGGCGCTACAAGGAAATCCTGGCAGTCACCATGACCAAAGGAACTTCAGGTGTGTGAATACCTCTAACAAAGGACGTTTTGTTCTTCAAAAAACAAAATCGTAACCAAAGAAGATCAGAGACTTTAGAGTTGGAAGGGATCATCTCAGAGGTAATCTAAGAAGCAAAGACCCCGAGAAAAAACCCAGACTTGTCCAAGGTCACCTAGAAATTAAATGGAAGAGCTCGGCTTTGAACTCAGATCTTTTTATTCTAAATCTAACAGTCTTCCCACTACGTACACCGTGCTGCCTCAGGGAAGCTAATATGATTGGAGGGAGCTGCCATGTTAAAAAAAATTAACTAATTAATTAAATGATTAGGATTCAATCTGGAAAGTTGAGAGCTAGGAGGAAAGATGATGTGCATGAAGTAGATAAAATTATCAAAGATATAGATAGGTTTATTATTATTATTATTATAGCTATGCTTTATTTATTTAGCACTTTGACGTTTACAAAGCCTCTTTATAAAGATCCCATTTTATACTCTCAACCACCTTTGGTTACCCAAGGCAGGCAGAAATTTGAATACCAGAGTCATACAATTAGTGTCTGAAGTTGGATTTGAACACAGGTCTTCCAAGCTGCAGTTATATTGCTCTGGCCATTATGCCAACTAGTTGCCTAGGCTTTGAACCCTCAGTTCAAACTGAGTTCAAAGTGAGTTCAATTCACTTAAACTCTGTCGACCTCACTTTTTCCATCTGTAAAATAGGGACAATATGAAATACTATTATACCATAAGATATAATGAAGAGGTTAATTTTTTTAAATAGTCCTATATGAAATCATCAAGTGAACCAAGTAGAAGCAAGAAAATATTATATACAGCCATATAACTGATATTTGATAATTTGTGAATGTCTATCTTCAGGGAAAGAACTAATGGCAGTATATATATATAAAGATGTATATAGTCAAGTGATGCTTTCTCTGCTAAAGGAGAGAAATACCTGGGAATTTTGATGTAGCCAACAAACAAATTAATTAATAATATCAAAGGGATAATAATACCTCACTCACTGAGTTGTAGTGAGAATAAAGTGTGGTACTTGTAAAGTGCTTTGCAACACTTAAAGTGTAATATAAACCCAGACTCTTTTATTACTGGATGAGGTATAAACATGTTCATCAAATCTCAGCATTTTAGAAATAGGAGACACCCCCTTGCAAGGACAAAAGAATTTGATTTAAGATCAGTGAAAAGGAATATTACTTCACACAATGGTTAATACATTTATTAAACAGGGGCAGCTGAGTGGCTCAGTGGATTGAAAGTCAGGCCTAGAGAGCAGAGGTCCTGGGTTCAAATCTGACCTCATACATTTTCCAGCTGTGTGATCCTGGGAAAGTCACTTAACCTAGCCTTTGCCTAGCCTTTACCACTCTCCTGCCTTGGAACCAATGCACAGTATTGATTCTAAGGGGGAAGGTAAGGATTTTAAAAATTAAATAATAAATAATTTAAAAATTAAATAAAAAATAAATGTATTAAACTCTTTACTTCATGGATAGCAAGGCTAAAAATACAAAGATTCAAAAAAGATTGATACAAATGAAAGATATGCCAAGTTATCCAGTTTAATTCCTTTAAGCCTCTGTAGTATTCAAAGTGCTCAGCTATCTATGTTCTAAGGGAGATAGCAGTTTGAATAAGGCAGGATCCCTGCCCTCATGTAGCCTACAATCTTAGTAAAGGATATGTCTTTGTATCCCCAGCACTTAGCATAATGCCTGGCACATGCTAAGCCCTTACTGAAGTTGACTTGCCATATACACAGATAACAATAACAGTTCACCTTTTGGTGGATCCTTAAACTTTACTAATGAAGATACATCATTCAATAAATGAAGATTGCAAAACAAAGAATCACAATTTGAGAGCGGGAAGGGAGTTCAAAAGCTATTGAATCTGACTGACATGAGAAAAGAATCCCATTCCAGAGAGCCAATCCATCATCTAGCCTCTTCTTGAAGGCTTCGAAGGAGAGGGAATCCACTACCAGTGCAACCAACCCATCCCCCTTTGGGACAATTCTCATTGTTGGGATTTTTAAAAATTTAGCACTAAACCTAAATACGCTCCCCTGCAACTTCTCCAACTAGTTGTGGTGCTAACCTTTGTGACCAGTGAACACCTATCGAATGCCTCTGCCAAATGAAAGCCCTTCCACTTGAGACTTCTCCAGGCTAAATGCTCCTTTCTCCCCAGTGCCTCCAACTGATCTTTATATGACATGGACTCAAGACACCTCACCAGTCTGTTTCTCATACTCAGGATGCTCTCAGTCTCTTCAATGTATTTTGTCTATGTTGGCACCCAGAACTGGATCCAGGGCTCTAAATAGAATCAGTCTCAGAAATGGTGTCTTTAATGCCTGAGAGCTTTTACACCTTCACCCCCTGTGTAATTCTTGCACATATCCCCCCTTAAATCCTTCATGCTTGGTCTACGCGTTGTGTTAGTCTTCTTCCTCTAAGCCTTTTCAACTTATATGAGTACTAGTGAAGCACTCAGGACCGTACTATATCTCTTAACCTTGACTCTCACCATATAACTCCTTTTCCCAACTGTAGATAACTAGAAGAGTGAAGAAGACTGTTGCATTTTAATGTTCACGAGACATTCTTCTCACAAATAATCCTGTGGGTAGGGAGTACAAATGACCCTCCTTTTACAAACAAAGAAACTCAGGCTTAGAGAGGTTGTGACTTTCCTATGATGACAGACCCATGACTTGACCCAGGTTTTTAAACATAGGAGTTTTCTGATTATAAGACTCTTTCCAACATACTAGTCAGTCAGTCAGTGAACAAATTTAAGTATCCCCACTATGTGTCATGAACTATGTTAAGTAGTGAGGATCTAAAGAAAAGCAAAAAACAGTCCCTGTTCTCAAAAAGCTCACTATTTGGAGGCAGCTGGGTGGCTCAGTGCATTGAGAGCCAGACCTAGAGATGGGAGGTCCTAGGTTCAAATCTGACGTCAGACATTTCCTAGCTGTGTGACCCTGGGCAAGTCACTTAACCCCCATTGCCTAGCCCTTACCACTCTTCTGCCTTAGAGCCAATACATAGTATTGACTCCAAGATGGAAGGTAAGGGTTTAAAAAAAAGAGCTCACTATTTAATGTCTCAGTCCATACTATGTGAAGTTATTAAAATGAAAAAACAATGCTTTGTGAGATCTGGCTGGGGTGGAGGGGATGCATGAATAGTGTCACCACTTAACAAAGAATTGGAAAGTGAGGAGATACCCATCAATTAAGGAATGACTGAGTAAGTTATAGTATATGATTGTAATGGAATACTACTACACTATAAGAAGTGACAAGCAAGAGGAGATTAGAAAAGTAGAGTCAGAATCCAGACCAAAACAATTTTTATCACTTTCTAAATTTCTTTTTATTTTTTTGCTGGAGTTTCCTTCCACAAAAGAATTAATATCAAAAAAAGTTTTATATTGTTTCACATTTAAAATTTTATCAAGTTGTTTACCATCTCAGTAGGGTAAAGGGAAAGGGGTAGAGAATTTGAGACTTCAAATTAAAAAAAAAAGTTGAAAAGTGCTTTTATTCATAATTGAGGTAAGATCAAAATGTTCCAAAAAAGAATATTGTTAGCACCCTGGGAAATGTTGAGGACTTAAAAGAGTCTCATTTGAGATGAGATATGAAGGATGATGGGAGCAAGATGAAGGGATAGGAAAAGGAAGGGAAATCACAGGCACAGAGAACAGAGATGCAGAGGAAGAAGAATATAGAGTATGTACGTGGGACAGAGGGCACTCCAGAGTGGTTGTAGCCTAAAGTAAGTATATGATGAAATATGGCAAGAAATATAGCAGGAGATACTTTTTTGCAGCTCTCTCAGATTATGGGGAGCTCTGAATTCCAAACAGAGGACTCTAAACTTTACTCTGCCAACAATAGGGAAGCAAGGAAAGGAATACCAGGCTATGTTAACACGCCCAGATGGGCATGCTCTCCACAAAATATGCTATGACAGTTTGAGAGTACAGGGGAAAACTTCTGGACTGCACTCGCAAAATTTGATTCTATTTCTGGTTAAGCCAGTAACTAGACAGTCATTCAAACTCTCTGTATATTTCACTGAGATTTGGCACACTGAACATGGAATCCCGTGACCTAAATTCAAATCCAGACCCTACCACGAACTACCAATGTGACCCTAAGTATATCATTAAACTCTTTGAAACCCCAAACCATTTTTTCTCTAGAATAAATGTATTTGATAACATTTCCAATGTCACTTTCAGCTCTTCATTTTTATCTTGATTCTTATCTTGTTCAGTCATTCTTCTATCATGTTCAACTCTTCATGGACCCTTTTTGGGATTTTCTTGGCAGAGATGGTTTGCCATTTCCTCTTCCAGCTCATTTTATAGATAAGAAAATTGAAGCAAACAGGGTCAAGTGACTTGCCCAGTGTCACACAGGTAGCAAGTGTCTGAGGTCAGATTTGAACACAGATGTCTTCGTGACTCTAAGCCAAGCTTTCTATCCACTGTGCACCTAGTTTTCTTTGTTGTTTAGTCTTTTCAGTTGTGTCCAACTCTGCATGATCCGATTTGGGGTTTTCCTGGTAAAAATAGTGGAGTAGTTTATTTTACCTTTGAGAAAATGGAAGCAAACAAGGTCAAGTGACTTGCCCAATATCATATAACTAATCCATTTTGGAACTCAGAAAGATGAGTCTTCCTAACTCCAAGTCTAGACACATAACTGCCCATGATTCCTATACATGATTCAATTAATTAAAACGTTAATCAAGCAGTTACTTTGTGCCAGGCTGTGGTGGGGTATAAAATCAAAAGTGAGGCATTTCCTACCTTCTAGGAGCTTACGTTGTTCTAGGGCCAGGGTATGGGGTTGAACATAACATGCTCACAGATAAATACAGGATATATACAAAATAAATATACCCTGATAAGGAGGGGGCAGTTAACAAATAGGGGAATCAAGAAAGGTCTCTTCCAGAAGGTGATGCTTGAATTGAGCTTGAGAGGGAGCTAGGGATTCCATAAAATAGAAGTAAGGATGGAAAGTAGCAGAAGCCACATACAGGGAAAGAGACAAGTGGACTGTCCTGACAGGGACAAAGATCAAGTATGGTGAGTCATATATAATCAGCCTTCAGCAGGAGCCAGATTGAGAAGAGCTTTAAATGACAACAGAATTTGTATTTAATTCTAAATATTCAGTACATTCTTGGCACATAGTGAGTGTTTAATAAAAATTTGTTGACTAACTAAAGCAATGAGAGATGCCAGAAGCTTCAGTAGCAGAGGAGTGCTATATCAAATCTCTGCTTTAGAAATATCATCTTGGCAGCTGGGCAGGAGATAAATGGCAGAAAGAAGAGATGAGATGCAAGGAGACCAATAAGGAGGCTTTTTCAGAAATTTAGTCCAGAGACGATAAGGATTTGGATCAGGGTAATTGTGATGTGAGGAGAGAAAAGAAAATGAGTGGGAGAGGTGTTGAGGAGGTGGACTTAACAAGACATGGAGGGCAATAAGGAAAGCAGAGAGTTGAAGCTGATTCCCAGGTTTCAAATGTAGTGGACTGGAAGCATGGTGGTGCCTTCAACAGAAACAGAGAAATTAGGAGGAGGGATGGGCTTAAGGGAATGGAAAGATAATCAGTTCTGTTTTGGATATGTTGAAATTGAGATACTTCTGAAACATCTGGGTAGAGATGTTTTGCCCAGGTGAAGGATGAGGGTTGGATAAACAGATTTAATGATCTTCTCCATGGAAATGATAACTAAACTATGGGATCTGATGAAATCATAGAGAGTGAAAAGGAGAGGACCCAAAACAAAGCCCAACAATGAATAGAGAATAATTAACCCACAAAGGAGACAAAGAAGGATGAATCTAAGAGATAGGAAGAAAAACCCATGGATAACAGAATTTAAGAGAAATGTGAACAAAAGAATGAGAATTTCTTTAAAATAGGGATATGTTAGACTAATTTATCTTAACAAGCTTTCCTATGTCTTTGATCTCACCATCCGAAAGGGAATACTAAGTTGGTAGATCATGAATCTTAATGCAGCATTTCTTGTGTTTTAATATGATGGCTACTTGAAAGCAAGATCTCACACACACGGATGAAATCAATGGGAAAGGAAGCAGAATAGGAACTTTGCAGATGTTTATATGTAAGAGAAATAGTGTGGTTTGAAACATTTCACATCTCCGTAAGGTCCCAAACCCAGAGGTTCAGGTAAAACTGCTTACACTCCTCAATATTAATATGGAAACTTTAAGCCTTAAGAAACTGAATAGAATTTTCAGATTCTGAGAAAGCATTCCTGCACGCAACAAATACTTATCAATTTACCTACAGAACAAGTTCTTTTAAGACAATATTACATGATATGTTCATTAGAAAGATCCAAATGCTAGATGCAGCCTTGAGTAGGTAGTTATGTGGCTGACAGATATAGAGATTAGAGAATACTTCATGGAAAAGTTGACATTTGAGATGAGCTTCAAGGGATGGTGAAGACATGGGGAGGATATGCTAAGGCAGTGTTGGTGAACCTTTTAGAGATAGCATGCCCAGACTGCACCTTCAAGCCACCTGTGACCCACACACACATTATCCCCAGAGAACAGAGAGAGGAAGTGCTCGCATTTATTTGGTTGGTGGACAGAGGGATGGGGCATGCAAAAAAAAAAATGTCTCCAGATGTGGTGGAGAGGGGGATGGAGTAACCCCCTCTGGCATGCTGGGACATATGTGCCACACCTTCACTAACATAACTCTAGGGAGACTGAATACTGTAAATGCATGTGTAACCTAGGACTCAAATGCAATTGTATAAAATTCTCCTGATGGGTAGAGAATGATAACTTGATGGTTCGTGTCTGCCTAAGAAGTAGAGTTCTCCACAGATGATAAAGCACATTTTTAAAACTTGCCATAGATCTAACAATGTGCTTAAGCACCGGATATTCAAATACAAGCAAGCAGAAGGGTCATTGCCCTCTGGGAACTTACATTCTTTTTAGAGAATGACAACATATAAAGGGGAGTGGTGACCAGGGAGAAGTTTTCTGAACAGGAATTAACACTGAGGACATATGAAACCATGAACTATGTTCAGAGGGTAGAATTGTCCAGATAGAATTCAGGGGATAGAGCTAGAAAAAGAAATACAAAACTCTGGTTGGCCTAGTCTTCATGCCCTAAGGATCATCATACCTCGTACAAGTTACACATTCTTATTCAGAAGGCTCATATATTTCAAGATGGCAGGGGACTTGGAGATCATCTAGTCATTCTAAAAATGAGGAACTAAGACACAGAGAGAGTGTGACATGCCTATGACCACACAGCAAATAGATAGCAGAGCTGGGATACAAACCCAGGTTCTCTACCTCCAAATCCAGCAATTTCTCCATGGCACTGTAGCAAAACCCAAAGGAAGATCTCCTGTGCCTGCCCTTCCAAAAAGAGATGTTTGGACCTCCTTTCACTAGTCTTAATTTTTCTCTTTTCTATACCCACAGGAAGTTTAATGACCCAATGATGGATTCCCTTTAGTTCGCCTGGCCTCACAGATATGAACGTAATAGATAAATCTTCAGATTCTTGACTCTTGCTTTTTTTATTTTCTTGCCTGAGTCCCTTGCTTGATATTAGTAAGTCTGGAACCTGCTGTAACAACTCTTCCTAATCTGGCTGTCCACAGACTCTCCAGGCAGGGTTCACTCAGACTTAAGAGCATATTCAGCAAGCTCTGTGTCAGTATATTAGCTAAATAAAGTCCTCCAAAACTTAAGCATTTTTCTAGACTGGAAAATTATAATGTTGCAGAAGCCAAAATTCTCATCCAAAGAAGCAGCCTCTGTGGTGCTGGAAACAGAAAACTCAGGCCAGATGATAGAAAACACAAAGAGAATTTTGTACTGCATAGCACAGAGGGAATATCAACCATCTCGTTTCAAGAATCATAGGTAGCCAGGCATACTCTCAAAAGCTTTGTGCATGTACAGGGCTTTGATTTTTGACTACTAAATCCCTTTAAATCAATCTCTTTATAGTCTTCTTATTGCAAAGGCCCATCAGGGTGCAGCATTTAATTGGTAAATCATGCAGATTAAACATTCTCATGTGTTATAAAATGATTAAATATTTAATTATTAAGAAGTTTCATTTGTTCTAGGTTTTTTAATATTATTATGTTACATAAAATTAAAAGTAATTCTTTAAATGATAGTTAATCAGTTATATTCACCTAATCTATGTTTGGTAAAGGTTTAATTTCTCATAAACTTTCTTAGGAAAAAAATAGCCCAAATTTTTTTTTAAGCAAAGCTTTTCTGAATGAAAGGAACCTTTTGAATGAGATTGAATTCAAATGTTATAATTGAGTCCAGTAGCTGTCTTTAATGTTACATTAAGAAAAGGAACCAAAATGAATAGATAGTAAGGGAATATATTTCTCAGAATGAAATTTAATATTCATAAACACTTGTTTGTCATCCTTCACCTAGTAAGGAAAAGGGAATAGCATTCAAAAATTTTGGTTTAGTGTTTCAAACCAACTCCCACATGTTTTGGTGGTCCAGTTGATTTATTCATCGTAGATTCAAGCTTCTTTTCTTAAGGAAGAAAAAAAGAGTAAGCTTATTAAAAAGGCCCACCAGTTCCTAATACATTACATAATTCCTAAGAACATCTTAAATCACCGAAAAATTGGTCAGTCTATATCACTCATGGAAAAAAATTTTCTCCCTCTTAGAGTTAATTTTTTATGTTAAAATGAATAGTGATTACTGAAAGTTACTTTCTTGAATTGAAATAATTCCAAAATGCATTTAAAAATTCTAGATAAACAAGAATCAAGCAATTTCACTCATGCTTACATGGGCTACTGATGCCCACTGATAGAGAAATAAAATAATATTTTCTTGATATACCTGGCCACCATAGGACACAAAAGATACTTTCCAATCTGTTTGGCTCATCAGATGGAGTAATTTTCCTCCAAAAATGATCCCTTTACTTTTAAAAAATCTCTTACTCTTCCTTAATATTGAATGAATTATCTGAGATCTTAAGTTTCAAGGAAAAAGCAATTCATTGGATTAGATGATTATATGCTACAATCTAAGAAGGAATACCAATCATCTGAAATAAAATTACTAGTCTGTAGTAAGAACAGGCAGTCTTTTATCAGGAAATTTAAAGTTTTTCAAACATGCTTCTTTCGATTTTCAAACTTATTGGATTAATATTAGCTAACTTAATGGAAGGCCCCTAAGGGCAGAGATTCTTTCATTTGAGGATTTATATTCCCAGAAATTAGCATAGTGCTGGACATAGAATAGGCACTTTAAAAATGCTTATTGATGACTATAAGATTATAAGATGGGTGGGTTGTGATCTACTTCCATCAATAGGGAAGGTTGAATGATAGAAGTTCAATGATGTACTTGAGCCTATTTCAGGTAATTTGTTTGTAAAGAGTGTTGTCATGGACTATACAGGAACTAAACATGGATCAAGTGAAGTACTGCAACAAAAAGAAAACACAAATCTTGTAAATGATCATTTCACAAAAACAGTAGCAACAACCACAAAACCTTTTTCAAACACTTTCATACAAAGTTGCTCAAATAATCTTCTCTAAGTGACTAGAAAAAATTACTTTCTGAATTAGATCCAGTATGTGTTTATATGCCATGTATTTTGATGTGTTTCTCTGTGTAAGTATTATCTCCTTTAATCCCAAAATGGAGCACTGGCCTCAGACACATCCTAGCTGTGTGATCCTGGGCAAGTCACTTAACCCCAATTGTCTAGCCCATACTGCTCTTACATCTTGGAACCAATAGTAATAGTGATTCTAAGAAGGTAAGGGGCTTGAGGAAAAAAAAAAAAAAGATGGGACACATTAAGATGGAAGGAAACCAGTAGAATGGTGTTGACTATTTACCTTTAAGATGTGCCCTTTCCTTTCATATTCTAACATTTTAGGAAAATGCTGTTTTTCAAAATCAAAAGCTATTTTGGCACAATTTTCCTCACCTACACCTCTGCCAAGAACACAATAATTTCACATTTTTCCTTGAAGAAATACTCTTTCTTTCTCCAAAATCTGGGCAGTTATTCTCCGTAGCTCAAACCATCCTGTCTTGCCCTAACATCTTGTATTTTTTGTTGTGTTTTGTTTCTGTATTTGAGGTGTGCAAATAGAAATCATTAGCAGTTGCCCTGTCATGCCCAACCATGATGTTTCCTTTTCATTTTTCCCATCAAAAGAGCCTGATTGCTCCATCCTGATGGTTATAATATCAACACTCAAAATTGAATGCTAATCACATTCCCATGCCATAACCATTATTTTCTTCTTCCATCAATAGAAAAGGATGGATGATATAAGTTCAATGATGTACTTGAGCCTATTGGAGGTAATTTATTCCTAAAGACGGCTATGTTGTGGGCTGTACCCTATTGTGTGTTAAGGGACAGATATGTAGTTCTGGCCTGATTCATTTTTATATACTTTGTGTTCACTGACTAGTCATGCCTCAGTCACTCATGGCAGAAGATGGAATTAGCCACTTAGCTGTTTGCTTTGCATACCACCTTCAAAAAGTTATCTCCCTGTGCACCACTTAGTGACTGGAAGGGGCTTTATTTTACTAGTTATATTTTGCCTTGTGTAGGAGTAAATCTGGGCTGTTTTAAAAATACAGCCTTTTGTTCTTATGGGAACTCGTTCTCTACATTGCCTTCCCCTAACTTAGTAAAGAATATCAATGCAGCCCAGGCCATTTAGCAATGTTTTCTGCCGAATGTTTAAAGCCTCTCTTTTAAAACTTCATTTACTCTCAAGTTACAGCCGTCTACTTCCTTTTCGTTAATAATCCCTATTTTGGATGTTAAGTTATTATTTGTAAGTGTAAAAATTTACAAAAAGGTCTACTTTTGATCTCCCGGGTGTGCTCAAAAGGCTTTGGCAAGTTGAGACGAGGTGGGGAGAGGGGAAAGGTCTTCGTTTGAATCTAAATCTGTTGATGAATTAAAATTGGAGAAACTTGAGATGAGCGTGCCTAATTACCTAAAAAGAAACTCAACAAGAAAATGTATTGTAGCTTGTTGATCTTATTTCTTTGATAATTCAAAAGAATCTCCAAGAAATATGTGGACTTCTTCCTTGGGTTCTTGAAATGTGATCACGGAACACAATTGTCATTTGGCACCTACCCAGAAATACACATCTTTTGCATGATGCACCTGGACATATGTGGCAGGTCTGGTAGAATCAGCTAATTAACAACACAGGCTTAAACAGGCACCTCATCTGGCAGGGTAGTTAGCGGCCTGATGGTGCTCAGCAGGGTTTGGTAGTGCTTTTTATTTTTCTATCCTAATGGTCTGCTGCCCACCTAATTTTGCCTTATTGTCAGTCACTACTTACCGCAGCTTGGGGCCCTCCCAGGAGGCTAAATTATTATCAAAGGATTAGGGAGATGTAGCCTTGCAGCTCTGACATTTCTGATTACTTGTCTATGCCAGAACACTAATTAGCTGTGACTAATTAAGAAAAATGTTCCTGCCATAGAAAACCATTTAAAAGAACTGAGAAGTAGAAAAGCAATTCAAAAGCTGAGCAGTGCTCACATTTGCTGATGCTATTTAGATTTCCACCAGAGCCTTAACTCACCTTTAATTGTGCTCAGAATTTGTTTTAAAAAAGTGCATGCCACACATGCAAACTGAGCTGAGCGTTTGGATTCAGTAGAAGAAGAAAAAAACAAATTTCATCACCGAAACTTTCTTCCTTTGGATGAGTTTCTTTTTGAATAAGAAGAAAAGCAAGCAGAAAAAAAGTTTAGTTTCCAATAAGACATTTTTTTCTAAATGCCAAATGTAAAAATATGAAGATGTCTTTCTCTCATGCTTCCTCCTTCACCTACACACACACACACACACACACACACACACACACACACAGAGTCAGGAATTGGGGGTATTTTTAAAATATTTTATAATCTTGGGAAAAAAGCAAAACATTTTTGACCTAGTGTTGATTTAGGAAAAGATACTCATTTTGGGGGAAAGTAGAAAGGGGAGAGAATGTTGGAATGGTTTTAAGGGCTGTATCCGGGCTGCCAGATGAGATTTGGTAATGATTTCATGCTTCTTGCTGTTTTTAAATGGTCTAGAAATACTGTGACTACAGCATTGGAGACCAACATTTTCTTTCCTGCATTTGCATGCCTACACTGTAACTGGTCGTTATTGATTTATTCATGGAGAAGCCTGGGAGGATAGAGGAATAAGCTCCCCTGAGACCAGTGATGTCAGTCCACGACTATCAATTGGCCGGCATGATGTCCTCAGAGAACTCTCAGAGTTATTACTTTTCCCTCCTACAACTACACGATTGCAAAGTTTTTAACCTTTTTTCCCATTGGTTCTGAGTGAGCAGCCTTGGGTCTTTCTCTGTTTACTCGGAAACACAGTGCACCGTGCAAGGAGCTACATCAGAACTGGCAGCCTTTTCATCCTACTGAAGCATTGCCCCAATCAAACATATGTATGCAGATATTTTTGTGCATACTTATAGTGTATATGTATATTATGTATATATACAATATATAAAAATAGAAGAGCTATATACATGCTATGTGCACCTCTACATATATAGATGCATATGTATGTGTATGTACATCTTTAGATGTGTGTCTGTGTATACATGTGTCAGTGGTGAGCCAACACCAGCCCCAATTTATCTGTTATCCAATTTAGGAGGGAAATTTAGGGGGTATTCCCCTCATTTTGTATATATGAGGAAACCAAAGCCCAGAAAATTTCAGTGACTTGACTAAGATCACAGAGGTATATAAATGGCCAAAGTGGGATTTGAACTGAATTCTTCTGATTTCCAATCCAGCAGTCTTTCTGCTATACCAGTCTGGCTGAAAACGTTTATTGAGTACTTTAGCAGTGCCCTCTTAGAGGCTCTGCTCAGAACAACATCCCAGTCCCTCTTTTAGGTTTCCTATATATCACTTTCCAGATGGTCTAGGTCAAGCTCAGACAAGGTATCATCTTACCAAAATTATCTCAGATTACTATTTTTAAAGACTGGAGGAAAGATAAGATTTCAATAGCTCCATCCTAATGTTTTGAGTCCTCCAGAAAGTTCCTCCTCATATCTAACCTAAATCCTCTGCTGTTTTTAAAGTATTTCCTTTTATTCTTTCAATGGATACCAAAAACAGGCAGTCAACATCCTGTCTATAATAGCCTTTCCTATACTTGAAGACTATTATTAAGATACCCGTCATGCTTGTCTTCTCTAGGCTAAATAATCCTTTGCTCATAGGTCCTATTTCCCAACCCTTTAATCATCTTTGTGCTTGTCCTTTGAACCTGTACAAAGTCTTTTTTTCTGTAATTCATTAAATTTGAAGTCTACAACAAGACACAATATTCTGGTAGGGACTTGATCATTCTAATACCAACTATATTCCCATTTATATATCTCAATATTATGCTTACTTTTTAAGGGGAAAAAATTTTAACACTGCAAATTGTGTTTCTCTTTAGTTTTAGATGACCCTGTTCCCTACATCCTTTTCTGCTATGGTAATGCCAGTTTATATTCAGGAAAGTTCCTTATGATTGAAATAGAACACTTTGTTTTAGAATGTAGAATGTTCATGAGATGGCATATGGATATGGAAAAACATGTATAGTACCCTATGTAGAAAATGTATCTTGCCCCAAAACTCAGTAGAATTAGAAGTAGGCTCAGGAATTTAAAATCTTATGTTTTTTCACATCAATCAATAGTCATTTTTTAAGCTCCTATTATGTGCCAGGCATTGTAGTAGATGCCTGAGACACAATTTAAACAACGCAATAGCTTCCATTTTTGAGCAGCTTACACACTGTGTACACAATAAATATGATTATGAATAGTTTGGAAGGGGCAGGATGGAGACTCCGGGGAAAGGGATGAGGAACGGCTTCCTGCAGATCACTGCAGGCACATATTTTGATGGCCCACTCCCAGATTCCACCTACTACATGCAGAATGGAGGCAATAATAGATCATTTCAAAGTAATAGACTAAGGAATAGTTAGTAACTAGCCTTTAAAAATGACTGCAAATATCCTTATCAAAGTAGTTTGTCATAGTTAATCCAGTTAACACCTTCGGTCATTACCATTATTATTCTCTATATTTCAACTGTGACACCAAATAGCTGTCTTTGCACTACCATCTACCCAGACTGTCTCTAATTCGAATCCTTAGAGGGAGAATGTCTTTCTAAGGATTCAGTCAGTGGGAGAACTGAATTCTGAAGCCCATCATAATCCCAACCATGTGAAAAAAATTCTGTCTCTGTCTTATGTGATCACATTCAGGTTTATGAAGAAACCTTTATATTTATATAAGCTTTGGGGTTCATTATCACAACTCTTGCTCCCATTATACAAGTTGGGTCCCCAGGCAAGACTATGTCTCCCCATCAGAGTTCTAGGGCTGTCCCTTAGGGTTCTTCTCTAATACCATTAGCTCAAGCTGCTACTTAGATGTATTCCTCTCACTTCCTTAACTTCCAGGGATTAGCAATCCAGTATCACTTAACAAAATTAATTACCTATTAATATCAGTTATCCAATTAATATCAAGTCTTTTATAAAATTAACCAATTAATGAATATCAATTACCTTTTATAAAAGGTCATTTGTTGATAAAATAGAGCAAGAATAAAATATAAACACTTCCCCCAATATCTGGGTCCTATTATCCCCTGTCGGACCTCTATCCCTGGAAAGAGTAGATTCAAAATTTAGGCATGTTCTGTGAAGCATTTAACCCACTAAGTTCATCTCCAAATTCATCATAGCCAATCTAGAGTCTCTTTTGCTCTTTCTTGACTGTCAGGTCAAGCATGTCAGAAGGGTCTTTACTCTCTGTCAGACTCAGCTGACTACAAATTTGGCAGGGACTCCTGCTCCCAGACCTCTATCAGCTCACTCTCTCAACCTTTTAAAGCTCGGGAGGTCACAACCTAAGAGAGGAAAGAACCAATGAAATGAGACAAGAGCAAAGGATAATCTTCACTAGCCACATATCAGTCACCTGGCTCAGGAGATGGGCAGCTGGCGATAGGAAGTTCCTCTCCTCAATTTCCTTCATGAACAGCAAGGTGGTGTGTTCCAGGCTCCCTTGTAGGTTCTGAAGTGGAGAAGTGGGTCCTTCATTCTTCATCATTAGATGCTTCCAGAAGCAAGACTGCCAGAGAAGCGTATTCCTAACCCTCATGAGCCAAATCTCCACTGCAGAGACTCATGTGAAGTTTGGGAATTTTAAATACTTATATAAATAAGCAATGAAAAGTTGATGAAGTACAACAACCCAATGGATTAGGTAGTTCGAGGATAATCAACACTAGTTTACAAAAAGGAAACAAGTGAGTTGCCTGTGATCATTTGTTTTTGTTGTTTTCAGTCATGTCTGACTCGTGATCCAGTTTGGGGTTTTCTCGGCAAAGATTCTAGAGAGGTTTGCCATTTCCTTTGGCAGCTTGTTTCACAAAAGAGAAACTGAGGCAAAGAGAGAGAGTTAAATGCCTTGCCCAGGGTCATAAAACTAGCAAGCGTCCAAGACCAATTTGAACTCAAATGAGTCATCCTAATCCCAGACCCAGCACTCTATCCACGATACCACCTAGCTATGCTTATACCTAAGTTAATAAACCTAAAGCAGGATTTGAAACAGTCTCCTGCTTCCAATCTGAGATTAAATGAACCCCTGAATCAAGTCAATTCAATTTTAAAAAACTAGCCAGTTCAGTTAACTGTCATGTTCTTTGTCAATGACAGTAAACAAGCCCTTAGAAATTGCTTGAGGCATTTTGACATTAAGGCACTTACTCCAGGTCAAGAACTAATAAATGTCCAAGGTAGAATTTGAATCCAAGTTCTCCTATTTCCAAGCCCATCCCCAGATTAATTATTTCACAGTCTCTTTTAGGCTAATGTGGTATAATAATTGGTACAGGAGCAACAGATAACATTTTAGAGAAATTAGATATGAGCTACAGGAAGTAGTTTACTTAATCAATGCTGGCCTTTCTGTTTGTGGATTACAAACAGCTTAATAGTATAAGACTATAAGGGAAATAAAAGCCAGGGACTTAAAGCAACATACGTGTTTACTAGCAGTTATTTGTAGACACTAACCCAAAAGAATTGTAAAATTAAATAGTAGCCATAAAGTTACAGCTTATTCAAAAGAGTTCATTTTTAGATTTTTTTAATTAATAAGAAAAGGAATACTGTATTTATAGAAGTTACAATATATTAGCAGCAGTTAAAATTAAAGAGGGCAATAGATAGAGTACCAGTTGGGTGGACCTCAAGTCACTTAACCTCCATTGCCTACCCCTTGCTATTGTTCTGTCTTAGAATTGAAAGAAAGGATTTAAAAAAGAAGTCCTTGCTTTGAGTCTAGACTCATACATGGAGAAGAATACATAATTCACTAACTTGTTATTCTCTATTCTGTGGAATTAAACCAGGAATATAAAGTTTGAGGTGCCTTGGGAATAATTCTGTGGCTAGTATGGTGTTAATTGATGCAATTCCATTTCCATTGGGATGGGAGTGGAAAGGCTAGAACTATAATTTTCATTTTTAAAAGTAACACTAAAGAAACTCCTACCAATGCCAAATGAGAACAATTCATTTGTGCTTTTATAGTCTTAGGGAGTTAGTTGCCTGGATTGCTGAAAGATTATACAACTTGTCCAGAGCGACAGAATCAGTATGTGTCACAGACTTGCCTTGAACCCAGGTTGTTGCGACTCTGAGAGCAGCATTGATTGACTGGTCCCCATATTTTCCCTCCTTTCCAGGCTGCACTTTTGACTCTCAAGATTTTCTCTCCTCTGCCCTCTCAGCCCAACACCTTCATCTCTCCAACTTCTACTCCAGTTTTCAGCTTCCTTTTATGAATTGTCTGTCTTCCCCTAACAAAATGTAAGCTCTCTGGTGGCAAGAACTGTTTTTTTTTCTAATTGTACTTCTATTTCCAAACACTTAGCATGGTACCTAGCACACAGTCAGTGCCTAATAAACACACTTGACTTAACTAAAGTACTTGACTATATTCACGAAACCAAATTCCCATATGTAACAGGTGCCTGATAAATGTTTGAATTGAATTGGATTGAGCCAGGGGTTAGTTTTCTTTCCTATACTGCATCGATTTTGCTATAATGCCCTGGCTTCCCAATTTGCCCAGTCATTCTGGTACAAGGCACTATGGAAACATTCTTTTTCCAAAAAATAATAGTATGCAAAATGGCATGTAGGACACTAACAGAGCCCCTGGTTTTTTAACCTGAGCTGATTAAAATATTACTTATTTGTCTTTGGAAATTTGGATTGCATCATGAGAGAAGTGAATTTAATTGGACTTTTTTCCTCTCAGAGATATGGTGTATAGTAGATAAAAAGCTAGTTTCATAGTCAGGGAGACCTGGGTTCCAGTGTCACCTGTAACCTAAACTGGCTGTGTGACCCAGGGCAAATCATTTAACCTCTAAGTACCCCAGTCACCTCTCAAAGACTATAAATAAACTTCTCAAAAAAAGTTCTGACTTGTAGTGGCAGTGAAAGTCTCTTCCCCAGGAATCTCTAGGACCAGTGGAATAACAGGTTTTATTCCTTTATTCTTTATTCTTTTTTTAAACTAGTAATAAGCATCCTCCTATAAGATCTAGGAAGAGGCAGCACAGTGGATAGAGCACTAGGCATGGAGTGAGGAAGACTTGAATTCAAATGTGACTTCACTCATGCAGTATGACTGGGAAAGTCAGTTAACCTCTGTTTATCTCAGTTTCCTCAACTGTAAAATGGAGATGTATCTCACAGGGTTGTTTTGGTGGTCAAATAAGATAGCATTTGTAAAGTGCTTAGCACATTACCTGGCTCAATGTAGGAGCTATATAAATATTTATTCCTTTCCCCTTTGCTTCCTTTATCACAAACTGGTCACATGCTTCAGATACCTTTCAGATACTGCTTTTTTTTATTTTTAAATCCTTAACTTCTGTTTATTAGTTCCTTGGTGGAAGAGTGGTAAGGGTAGGCAATGGGGGTCAAGTGACTTGCCCAGGGTCACACAGCTGGGAAGTGGCTGAGGCCAGATTTGAACCTAGGACCTCCTGTCTCTAGGCCTGGCTCTCAATCCACTGAGCTACCCAGCTGCCCCCCAGATACTGCTTTAAAAAAATTACCACCAGGACTAACAGAAGATGCTGTAACTAGAATTGGAGGGATGTCACCAATTAGAAATACAGCTTTTCCTCTTGAGTAATCAAGAGGTCTCTCTGCTTTCTAAAATAAAGCCAGAATAGCGAATGGAACCGTGGCTAGAGTACTAACTATCCTTGTGAGGAAAGCTGCTTACAGCCCTAATGTATTACTTTACTTCCTTCTAAACATGTATAGACAGACCTGACCTAATATATACTCATATGTGGCTATGCCTTTGGACATCTGTGTGACAGTGGTTCGAGTACCAGGTCTGGAGTCAGGAAGATTCATCCTCACAAGTTCCATCCTGGCCTCGGAACCTTACTAGCTATGTGACCCTGGGCAAGTCACTGAACCGTTCGCCTCATTTTCCTTGTCTATAAAAGGATCTGGAGAAGGAAATGGCAAACTCTTCCAGTATCTTTGCCAAGAAAACCCCAAAATGGGGCCACCAAGAGTTGGACGTGACTGAACAAAAATAACAAACACTGTGTTTTCATATGTGGAACAGCCCCCTCCCCAGTTTCTCTGTGACCCTAGCCTGCTATTTGTCACTATGAAAGTACTAGAAGAAAGTATGAGAAGTTCAGAGTTCAATTTAGCCAAAGAAAACTCATTCATTAGGGGAAAGAAAAAACAGTCACTTGAGTGTTTGTTTCCATCTGTTAGTTCTTTACACTGTATTACACACATTATTTATTCGTTCCCACAGCAAAACCTAATACTTGGCTCTAGTGCTTATTACCTTCAACTGTAAGTAACAGTCTGTTCAGCAGTTGACTGGATTCATTTCTTTCTCCTGTCATGGAGATAGAGCAGAAAGCTTTCTAAAATACTGAGGACTGCTTAGTGTTCAAGCATTTTCTCCTTCATTGCTCCTGTGGATATTTCAAGAACACTTGAACCCTTTGGGATAGTCTCTCAATTCCTGGTAAAAATCTTATTTATTCATCTCTAAAAACATCGGTCCTTCCTTTCAAAGAGACGTCAGCTTTCTTTGGGACCTAGAAAATGTTCTTGTAAACAGAAACATTAAATAACATAACAATGATAGTACTCTTCATTTCCTTTCTTCTCTTCATATTGAAGTCAAAATGCATGACAAATCAGAATAATTTTCTATTACGCTGATTTGAGAGAGTTATTACCCCCCAATAAATTATGACAGGTAAACTTTATTAGGAAATGAAATGATGTTTTCAGACATCCAACTTAGTAAGAAAATTGACTCTTGAAAATTCTAGAACTCCAAACTTCAAGGCTCAGTGATTATTTAATTCACTGCATTGGTCTGTTTTCAGTTTATGTTGGAAATCTTTATGATAATGGAACAAGTAAGAAAGTAGGAGTTTGAACTGAGCACATCAAAAATTTAACCTAATGAGTCTTTATTAAGTAAGTACCTACGATGTGCCAGGCACATTTATACTGAGGATATAAAGATGAAAGCAAAATAATCTTTGTCTTCAGGGAGCTTACATTCTCCCATGTGGCAATAATATATGCCCTCAAATGTTTGTATGTATACATACACACATACATTTATACATATATATTTCAATTTACTTCATATGTATTTCTATACATACATATGTATTATACACACACAAATATGTGCTGAATAAACAAAATGGTTCAGGGCAGGGAAAAGAACTAGGATTCATTGAGATCAAGAAAGACCTTGGGTGTATGGGGCCACTTGAGCTATTTCTTTTATATTTAATTTAATTTAAATTTTTTTTTAATTTTTAAATTTTTTCCATGTTTACATTATTCATGTTTTCTCCCTCCCCTCATCCCTCCCCTTTCCTGGAGTTGACAAGCAATGCCACTGGGAATAGATAGATAGATAAATAGATAGAGAGATACATAGATAGATAGAGATAGATAGAGATGTGATATCTCTCTATATATATTTATAATCACTCAAGTCCATTTCCATATTATTCATTTTTGTAAAAGAGCAATCCTTTAAAACCAAAACCTCAAACCACGTACTCATATAAACAAGTGATAAATCACATATTTTCTTCTGGATTTCTGCTCTCACATTTCTTTCAATGTAGATAGCTTTCTTTCTCATAAGTCCCTCAGAATTCTCCAGGATCATTGCATTGCTATTAGTGGCAAAGTCAATTACTTTTGATCATCCCACAATGTTACAGTCTCTGTATACAATATTCTCCTGGTTCTGCTTATTCCAATCTGCATCAGTTCATGGAGGTCTTTCCAATTCTATTAAAAATCCATCAATTCATCATTCCTTATAACACAATAGTATTCCATCACCATCATATACCACAATTTGTCCAGCCATTCTCCAGTTGAGGGACATTCCCTCATTTTCCAAATTTTTGCACTTGAGCTATTTTCTAAAGAAAGTTAGGAATTTTGCTAAGAGTAGTGAGGAGGAAGAATATTCCATACAAGGGGAGTATGTGCATATGAACAGAGGTCAAAGATGAAATGTATAAATAAGTTAATTTGGCTGGAATGAGGAGTATAAAGGAGGAATAATGTAAAATAAATTAATAAGTCACAACCAAACTTTGGGAAAAAATACAAAAGCAATTTTAGTTTCCACTTTTGCTAAGGAAGTAAATAAACAATTATAAAACTCTAGTATGGGGGCAGCTGGGTAGCTCAGTGGAGTGAGAGTCAGGCCTAGAGACAGGAGGACCTAGGTTCAAACCCGGCCTCAGCCACTTCCCAGCTGTGTGACCCTGGGCAAGTCACTTGACCCCCATTGCCCACCCTTACCAATCTTCCACCTATGAGACAATACACCGAAGTACAAGGGTTTAAAAAAAAAAAACTCTAGTATGCCATATGAATATTACCCTACTCACACTATTCACTGAATTGGTAGCTTCATCTTTTGTGTACATCTAAAATTAAGTTATATAGTGCCTCACAGGATTTTAGAAACAGTTTGGAGATAAACTTATAAGAATCATAGGATTTAGAATGAGAAAGGATGTAGATATCACCTAGTCAAACTCTCTCATTTTATAGATGAAGAAAATGAGCCACATAAAAGTGAAATAACTTCACGAAGTCACATGGCTTGTTAGTTGTAGAATTAAGGCCTTAACTGAGATTTCCTGATCCATTATACTTCCCACTTCATTATGGTGGCATTGTATGGTACATAAAACATTGTCTGGTACATAAAATGACTTTATTTTAAAAGAATATAGCACGAAAATTATTGGACCTGAAATCTGAGATTTTCCAAATTTAAATTTCAGCTATTGTAATACAAAATCCACCTTCAGTGCTATTCTTCAAATGCCAACTCACACTGGCATGGTAAATTGATTTGATTACTTTCAGGATTTTAGGGGTAACTTTAAGGGACTGATATTTATAGTACTGATACTTCCAGTCTCGATGGAGTGCTTCCTTGCTGACAATCAGTCTTCAACTTCAATTGGCTTTTAGAAAAGGAATTTATTAAGAATATATAGCAAAGGGATAACTTAGGTGGCTCAGTGGATTGAGAACCAGGCCTAGAGTTGGGAAGTCTTGGGTTCAAATATGACCTCAGATACTTCCTAACTATGTCCCTGGGCAAGTCATTTAATCCCCATTGCCTGGTCCTTACAGCTCTTCTGCCTTGCAACCAATACACAGTATTGATTCTAAGATGAAAGATAAGGGTTATTGAGAAAAAAATATAGTGAAGTCATTAGTTTCAAAAATAGTTCCCCCTAACCCAGGGGTGCATGCCTCTGTTACATGCACAAGATCTTTGGGGAGAGTGGGCTCAAACTTGAAATACAGTGGTGATGAATACAGAACACATGGCCAAAAGGCACCTTTTATTTCTGACTCCATAAGTCCTTTTTTCTTTCCATGGAGTTCCCCTTGTGGGTGTAGTTCTGTTGCACTAGGAAAATTGGTGTTTTTTTACAATTCATAACTCATTTTTCTCTGTCATGAGGGGTTGTGATCCCAAAAGCTACCACCATTTCTATAATAGGTGCTCGCACTGTCATTGGCCACTACCACTCTGCCAGGAATTACTATCACAGAGGGACCTCTGATGAATTTTCTAAAATCATACAATCGCCTTCCAGTATACTCATCCACCTAAAATAAGGAAAGAATAAATGCAAAAGAAATAGAGGTGTCACGTGCCCATAAACACATAGTAGACTAGTGGGACAAAGAGAAGCCACCCTTTCCCTGAGCTGGCAGCTCACAACAGGCCTTATTTCACTCACTCTCAGGAAGGAAAAGAGATTGAAAGAATGATGGCACTCCGTTTCATCTCAGTACCTCCTGAATCATGAGTTCTTCTGACTCTAGAGACAATTAGAAGAATTTTTTTGTCATCACACAGTACCAATCCATTAGTCATGTATGACTGGAAAAGGGCTTCCAAAGTTGCCCATTTGGGATTGAAACCAGGGAAGGAATATCAGTGCATGTCCTCTATATTTCACCAGGAAGATAAAATCAGAGTATATTCTAAGGAATGGGTCCTCCTTGGACAATGCCACTTTATAAAAGGTCGAGTTGAATGCTTTCTAGAATTGAGGACTTGATAGGCTGAATTCAACATTTCTTTACATCAGTTTCCTTTCTGTTCCTTGAAACTGAGTTATAGTTTCAGGGAAATACCTTCAGTAGGAAAAAAAAATTATCATGTTCATTAAGTCAAACTTCGAGTTAGTAAAAAGGGTGGTTGTTATATGACTTCATAGCTTTCACTTCCAGACTCAAAAATAGATAGAAGGTATAAATTTAGTTATACTTGATGGCAGTAATACTGAAAAAAATACTTTAAAAGTAATGAATGGATCATTAGCATTTATTATTAACACTTTATTAAAGTTTAAATCTTTTGGGGTATCTTCATGAATCAAATGACTTCTATACTTTCATCAAAACTTTGTGTTTCCAAATAATAATAATGATGATGATGATAATAATAAACCCTGTCATTTATTTTAAAACCATACTTTGGAGACCAGAATCACTATTTGATATTTTCCAGGTGTAATTCTCAACTTAGTGAGGCTCAAGAAACAACCTACATCTGATGAAATAATTGGGAAAATGTATTCCACATACACAATGTGGAAATTTAGCCCTTCAGTTCTTTTGAAGCTCTGGAAAATGTATTTTTCTTTAATTCACCTATTGAGAAAGGCATAGCTGGAAGACATGAAAAACATAGTCTTGGTCATACCAATCCCTAATCAATAAAAAGCTAAAGACTTAAGCAGAAAATAAGTCACAGATTTGTGCCCCAGCAAAGCAGCTATTTTTATTTTATCATCATCATCAGAAACAACATTCTGACAGAACCCATTTACTATCAACAGCCAACATATATAAGCCGTATGGGGTCTTGTGATTCAGATTTAGGAATATCAGCCCCAGAAGGTCTAAGGCTTTGTACATTAGTATATATTGAGTCCTCATTCCAGGTGGCAAACAGCTGCACCTTTTTTAAAAAAAAAATAAAAATAAAATAAACAGAACTTCCCAAATCAACCCGAAGTCCTTGTTTTCAGAGGAGTCGTTCTGTTTAATCGGAACCTTCTCCCCCAAAAATGTAATAAACGAGTCCGGAAAAGGAATGGGGAATATTTAATATATTTGTTTTGTGTTCCCGATGGTCCGCGGAATAATGAAATTCCTTAACTACTTCTCTTTAACTTGCATGAAGAAAGCACGGTATGTTGCTAAATCTCTTTTCACCAGCAACTGCCGAGAAACAACTTTAATCCTTGTTAGAAAATTGCAGAGTCTGGGACTGACAAAGAGCTCATGCTTGTTCTATTGTTAGTGCTTCTGGACCCTGAGAGTGGAGCCCTTTACAGCTGCATGTATCCAGCCTGGCTCAGCTGTACTATTTAGGAGAGGAGGTTTGTCAATTTCTATTGACAATGGAGAGAGTTTTTCTGTGCCTGTAGCAGCGCTGACACAGTCGGGGATCAATGCCAGCCATTCAGACTACACCCTCTTTCATTGCTTTGGTTTGTTAATTCAAGACTAAAGGTCCGCCGAGGGGGTTTAGGGTGTTTAAGAAAGCTGATGAACTGTTTAAGAAAGCTGATGAACTGAAAGCGTTTATAGCCCTAGTGTGGCAATTTCCATAGTCAGTGGCAACTACTGGCACTGAGGGAGTTGTGTCCTTGTTGACCCTCGCGTTATTAAAAATGCACGAGCGCGGCGCTCCTCGATATTTCAACACTCTTTCATTGTCAATACCACCTTCTGGGCCCTTCAGCTTGTTGCTTACTCTAAAGATCTCCTTAGATTGGGTTTGAAAACTTCACCTTAAACACTAGATTAGACTGATGTTCTGTTTTCCGTGCTCCTGTTGATTTGTTGAACCTTCCCAGGGCTGGAAAGCAAGTAGCAGCTTGATGGGGAGACGGGCTGCTAATATGATTTACCAGTCTACAGTCATGCACAATAAGTGTGAATAAATACAGGGGTCTCACAGAGTCAACCCTAGCCTTTCCTTTTCTTTTATTTTTGCTTTAAAAGAGATATCTCAGGAAAATGAAGTGAGTAATGCATGCCCTTACAGGAGCTGGATGAAGCATGAATAAAAAAAAAATACATATTTTTTTTTCTTCTGTTAAAGTGGTTGGCTGCTGTCATGTATTGATGTGGAAAAAATATATAATATACACTTAACTGCTTTATTCCTGTGTGGACCACAGCAAAGAATAAAGCAATAATGCCATGCCATTGACTTCAGTGAGGACTGCTATGCCCCTTCATTGCCATCCCCTGAAGGAAAAAGTGAATAGTCAGCCAGCAAATGTTTTATTATAATAACTTCAGAATGAAAGGATGTTTTCTGGACGTTTGAACGTTTCTACAAATTGGCCCTACTGCAAGACGTTTTGGGGGGGTGGGGGTGGGGGTGAGGGCAATCTACTTGAGACTGTTTTTCTTTTCCCAATGATCAAAAGTAGAACCTACTGCACTCCAGGACCCAAAGGGGGCTTGTGACCTGGGATTTTAAACACCAATTGCAACACCACAAATAGAAAACTCCTTGCCTCTGTTTTGTCTTTTTTTTGTTTTGTTTTGTTTGGTTTTGTTTGGTTCACAAGAAGCAGTCATGAGAGTGAATTTTCCATGTCTTGATCCATAATGGCTATAAGGATTCTGTGCCCATCTGCTGCTTTTCCAGAGCAGAACCCAGGACTCCTTGCTAGCCTTCACCAAATTCTTTAAGATTCTATGACCTTTATATTTTAGTATATGAAATTTCCCTTTCCCCTTTTGCAAGTGGCCGTGTCTCCTTGCTGATAATCACTCTGTATGATGTGTGGTGATGCTGATATTACTTCAGCATTTTTACTCAGTGACAGTTCTGATGTATTATTTCTGAGAGTGTTAGGGAATCTATTGACAATTTCCCCCCCTCGAAAATGCTTTCCACCATAGACTTTGATTTTTTTTTTAGTCATAGGATCTAATAGTTATTACTAATTTCTATTTTATATTAAATATGCTTTTGATTATCTCTTCATAGTAATTATCACATTTGTGCAGCAGAGGAATAAAGTTAAATTAAGTTTAAACTGGGTGAGGCTTTCTTTTAAAAAAAAGACTAGGTATGGAGTTATATTGCAACATTATTTGATTTTCTCAGGTATGTCTTCAAAAGTGTGGTTAGCACTAATATGTACAGAAATAGGAAAATGTAGCAGGTTTTAACTAACACTTTATACTAGCATTTGTTCTAGGAAGTATTTTCACTTTTCAAAGGAGTGGGTCATTTTTCACCTAAGGAAGTATTATCATTTTAAGTCTGCTCTTCTTATCTGACCAGATTATATCCTGTTTCTGATGCTTAGGTCTTTTCTTCAAATAGTATATATGTTCATTAACAAAATTGAAAAGTCTATTTTTATTTTAAAGGAGAAGTCACGATATTGATGTTCAGAATAATGAGAACTAGCAAAGATAAAAAATAAGTATGACAGAAGCAAAAATGAATAACTCTACTGTATAGTGTTAGCAGAAATAATCAAATGAATTCACTGAAATTTTTATTAAACATGTTGAATTTGTAATAGTTTGAGCATTTAGTTTCTTAAATCCTATTATTCCTACTGTTTTGAAATCTCATAAAAATAAGACTATAACCATATGAGGAGAGAAAGCAAATGTAGATTGTGAATAATAGGCAAAAGAAAACAAATTGTGTTTTAAGTAGCATGAATTTCATTCATTATCAACTTGACATTATAGGTTTTAGAAATCAGTTAGTCCATATCTTAATTAGCTTAGCCCATATTTTGTGTATGTTCTGTACACTAATTTAAAAGTATAATGACATATGAAGCCAATTTGTTTTCAGAAACTAATAATTAAAGTACCATTGTTCTAGTTAGATCAAAATATGTAAGAGCAACTTTTTAATAAACATAAGTCAAAATGCTAAGAAAATCAGACTTTCTCTGTTGAGACAACTCCAGGAATGGATTGCATTAAATATCCCCCTTCCCCTCAAAAAGTGTTATTACTTATAAAAAGATTTTTTTAATTGACCTCTTTGTATTTTGATATTCATATTTACATATATACACACATATAATAGCAAACTTAAAAGCACACACAGTTATAGCACATGTATACAAGATTCCTTAAATCCTTGTATAAGCTACCCTGTCCTTTCCCAAATACTGTCTAGAATCTAACTTCTTGTAACATATTCTCTTCACAAACAGCAGTATTCTTTGAGTTGCCGGAGCCTAGTTACAGTCGCTATAAACTGAATTCATTTAACATGTGAATTGTGACTTCCGTACTGCCCTTTTGGCACACGTAGACCCAGAATTTCTCTTATTTACACAAATTTGGACATTATAAAAAGCAGGAAATTGCATTAGGGGAGGATTTCAGTCCCTCTCCTGGAGAGAAACCTGCAATAAACAGGGCAAGGACTTGAACTCTTCCCAAAACTAAATCGCTTCCAAAATGAAGAAAACTCTTTCCTCTTGCTGTATGAGCAGCAGACAGCCATTGAGTCATTTATTTCAAAAAGAATACTACCCTGACAAGGTTCCTCAGATCCCAGGGAAGGTTTATTCATTGTTAGTAGGGTCTGAAGGATTTGAGACGAACCTAACGCAGTAATAGGTCTAGGTCTGGCTGAAGATTCAATTGTAAATGGAAAGATGTTTTTGTTGGGGGTGCTTTTTTTTTGCCATAATTCCAAAATAAAATAAAAGAAAGGCATCAGAAGATTTTGACTCTGTGCCATGGTGACATTTACCATTTGATTTTTTTCTAGGACTCTACAGTATGGCATGGAAACCTTGAAGTGATGCAAAATTTCTCTTTGAAAATAATTTAGCTGGTTTTCCCCCTGCTGCCTCAGCAGGCTATTCATTGCTATAAACATGTATTTAGTGCCCATTGTTACTTACAGCTTACAAAGCAGGCTACTAGGCTGCAAAGTGCAAAGCTCTGTTTCCCTGTGAATATTCTGCAGCTGAAAGACTAGTGCTAATTCATGTAAAGCACAGTCTAGGTCAAGTTAGCAGATTTCCTAGCAAAACATGCAATTCTTTTAACAGGAAATTATAGCATTATTGACTTCAAGTGCTGATCTGTGGTCATTTCAGAGTGTTTCATTACCCCTCATTACCAAATCTGTTAAATGAATACTGCAGAGGTGTTTTTGTGTGTGTGCATGTGTGTGTGTGCTTTTTTTTTTTTTTTGGTGTGTATGTATATGTGTGTGTGTTTTCTTTTCCTCCCCTCTGCCCTGCTACCCCATCCTTCTTTCCAGCAATGGTACAGCAGCTCCATGAAAGTCATTTCCGTGTGGTTGGCGGATAGATTAGATCTTCAGCTTCACATCTACCAACTGAAGACTCTCATCAAGATAGTGAAGGTAAACAAAATGGCTTTGAATGTAATGACCTATCATTGTTTGATACAAAAGATGGAAAAGTGTAGAGACACAAGAATATTCTATCAGGCATTTTGGAGCAAAGTGTAGACCTTTGACTTTATAAGTACAGGGACATCCCAGTGTGGAAAGACCCACCACAGATGCAAATTGGCAACTTCTTGGTAACTTATGGTTATAGAGAGTGGCATGCAAGCACTAAGAGGGACTTGATCATTGTCTCACAACCCACAAGCGTCAGAGGCAGAATTTGAACTCATGACTTCAAGGTTGGGGTTCCATCTATGCTAACATAAATAAGTAAATACTAAAAAGTTGAGTGGAGAGAAACACTGATCAATTTCATTGATTTACATAAAATAGAACAATCTACTCATTTTTCCTTATGTTCTAATTCATCACAAGTTTATTTTAGTTGGCACACATAAACAGGAAAATAATTATGTTTCTATAACTTACATAGATAATTATGTGTTAACCTAATTCTCTTAAATCTTGAAATGTGACTAAGTAGCAATTCAATGGGACATTTATTAATACATTCTATCACTAAATTACCTCTTCTAGATTATGTTTTTGTTTACCCTTGAGAAAATCCTCAGTTATTTGAATCTGAAATTAAGATAATATATTGCTGCAGTTTATTAATTCCTGGGCAATTCCATTCTCCTGTGTCTGAACTAATCAATATAACTATAAGGGAATGTCAAAGAACTTCATTTTTCAAGTTACAGCCATACTTAAGCACTTCAGTAACTTACTGAATGAGTGAGTCATTTAAGTATGTTCTAAGTACAGGACCCAAGTTGGAAGAAAGATATCAATAATGTATAGGGTTCCCCCTTTTTTCTTTTGTAATTTGAATGTTTAATATAATATACCATACAAATTATGATCATTCTGCCACAAAGAATGCCTTTTAAACTTGCTTTAGTCAAGACCTTGGTTCATAATGAACCATTCTTAATCAGTTAGCATCTATCCAAACGCTAACTGGTTGCTTGTCTCCATCCTAGGTTGGGACTTGGGGAAAATGCATTATGGAGCTCCTCATAAGGAGCAATTAGAGCAAATTCTTATGCAAAGAAAAAACCCCAAGCAATTCATTCTATGCTAGCCTATCTCAATGTGTAGGGTTTTTTTTTTCAAAATAAAGGTTTAGAAAAACTAACTTTCCATGCAATGAGGGGAACTTATGATTAAATAATGTCCTCCCTACCAGCCTGTGTCTTCTTGTCTTGAAGTCCATGAACTAAAATTCCTAGTTAAGGCTAAAAACCCAGCTTGATGCTATTAGAAAGCCATTTCTGTTTTTAGCAACAGTGCAGGGATCTTCATTTTAGTTTTCTGTTTGTCCATAGCTAAATCTGGATGGAAACTTAAAAGCAAATTTTGGCTAAACTTAAAAAAATAAGGCTATACTAAGGATGAAGTTAATAGATACTGGCCTAAACATCATTCATCGTTATCTTGGTTTCTCTATACTAACTATAATAGGCTGCTTTATTCCATAAATCTTAGCCCTAACCTTTGGACCTTTCCTTGATGACAACATAGAGACCCAAAAATATGCTTGCACATGTCAGGATTATGTATAAACAGAGAAAATGACAGAATTAGAGCTACACTTTTATAATTCCTCAACCACAATTGCAGTTTTAGTATTTGTCATATTTTGATTCACAAATATTAGTGTATATTACCAACTAGTATCTTCTTAACAAACACAGAATCTTAGATCAGTGGTTTTTACCTCCTACATTGAGACTCTGCCTCTCCTTTATGCTCTCCTTGTTTCTGCAAATAGGACTTGGAAATCTATAACTTCTTTTAATGAAAAGAACAAACAAACAATATGTTTGCATGAATAAAGGTTTTAACTGTTTTGATGTCTTAGAATTGCCTTCTAAACCATTATTCATGATAGTATAAGCCAGCAGTCCTCAAGGTCAGCTAGGTGGCTCAATGGATTGAGAGTCTAGCCTAGAGATGGGAGATCCTAGGTTCAAATGTGGCCTCAGACACTTCCTAGCTGTGTGACCCTGGTCAAGTCACTTAATGCCCATTGCTTAGCCCTTACCACTCTTCTGCCTTGAAACCAATACAGAGTATTGATTCTAAGATGGAAAGTAAAAGATTTTTTTAAGAGTTAATATGGTATAGCAAAAAGAGTACAGGACTGAGAATAAAAGAGTTCAGGTTCACATCCTGCCTCTGTCCCCTATCTCAAGTGATATATCACTTGACTTCTTGGGCTTCAGTTCTCTCAACTGAAAAACTGAGAGGGTTGGACTAGATAGCTTCCAAGTCCCCTTACATATCTAAGTCTATGATCTTCTGATCAAATATATATTTAGGGAAGTCAAAAATTTGTATTCAGTTAATTTGTCAATGACTAGACTAATGTTAATTGGATTAACGTTAATGATTAATGGATTGAGAGCCAGACTTGGGGAAGGGGGTCCTGGGTTCAAATCTAGCCTCGGACACTTTCTAGTTGTGTGACCCTGGGCAAGTCACTCAACCCTGACTCTAGCTCTTCTCACTCTTTTGCATTGAAACTAATACACAATATTGATTCTAAGATAGAAAGAAAAATATTTTTAAAAGACTAATATTAAAATTATTCAATTGAGAATGAGGGCAATTATGTTCAACATATTATTTTGAATTCGATCTTGGATAATGTTTAAGGGGAAAATGTATCTTAATATTAGAAAATTCTGGACTTTAGCTATAATACATGCAAACACACATATATGTGTGCTGACATATATACACATGTATAATCTGTATGTATGTTTACACATGTGTATATATTTACATGTGTATATGCATACTGTGGGTCAGTATATGTGTGTATCTCATCTGTATAGATATATACACACATACAGCTAACTACCTAAAACTGAAATTTCAGGTGTATTAAAAAAGAGAGATTTAGAAAATTTCCTAATCAGGGCATTATATTTCTGTGATCCAAATTTTTAAAAAAATGTTTTTCTGTTTTTTTAGTGTGTCATATAGAAACATTTTGGGCTTTAAAATTTTCTCTAAAACATGGCCACCTATATAGTTTTTAATAAAATGATCTCTGCCCAAAGAATTTGGAACGTTTTTGAATAACCTAGACATTACAAAACCAGCACTAGTTCCCAAAGTTATTTTCTCTTCAACCAACTTAATTTTGCTCCATATGTGTAAAAAAAACATGTTAGTCTGACAATAAATATTTAGTAAGCACCTACTCTGTGCAGGGTAAGTACTGGAGATACAAAGAAAAGCAAAAGAGAGTTCCTACTCTCAAGGACTAGATTGACCATATTGCAACTACATAGCTCTATCTCATTCCTGGGCCATTTTCAAACTATGATCTCTGCACTCTGTTCCCTGGACCACCCAGGAATGCTTTCAGCCCATCTTGCCCAGAACAAGCTTCCATGTCACTTCCTGAACATTTGCAAACCATGATGCTAAGTGCCATATCTGTTTCCCTTTAATAGTTCTTCATGTTTTCTACCCCCATGCGAATGCAAGTTCCTTGAGGTCAGGTATTATTTTACTTGTATATATTTGTATCCCTGGTGTTTGATATAGTAGCTGGCACATAATAAATGCTTAGTAAATAAGCACTTAGAGTATACCTGACATATAATAATGCTTAATAAATGTTTTTCATTCATATGCTTGTTCATTAGTATATTCAGTGAGTGACAGAAAATCCAGAAATGTTGTTATCTTTTGCTCATAAGGCCATTTTCTCAGATATAATAGATCGGATCTACTCAAATGTTGCTATATTTCTGTGATCATATAGTGCTCACCTAAGTCATTCTAGCTTACACGACTCTCCTTTTTGCCAGTATACATGCTTAGAAGTCAACTGATTAATTTATTATAACTATGTCTCATTTTTTAAAGGCAGACCCTAACAAGATTTCCATGAAAGATTTGTCCATTAAATTATTTATAATATTTAATTTGCTGATGATCCAAGTGAGCAAGAGATTAAAGTTCAGTATAAAGGCAACATCACAAGAATGACAAGCAGTAGGCATGCATCCACTTCCCTGTGTAGTTGTCTGAAAGGGATGGATGTAGGTGGAATTGAGAGGATGGAGGAGGACGGAGCAGTAAGAGAGGGCTCTCTGGCAGGCGATTGTGACTTAGAATCTGTTCCATTCATAGTGGAAGATGAACAGATCTCCCTGTCAGTGATAGAGGATGTTTACAGGATCAGAATGAACTCTTCAGAAATACTTAAATGAAGGAATGAATGAATACCAGCTCTTCAACTTACCTTCCTAACTATTCCCTTTAAAACAATTAAAATACTAGAAATGTATAAGCCACTAGGGCAACAATATAAATTGTAATTGGTTTATGGGTCAAGGACATGACAAAAATCAATCATGACCTAATACTTTATGGTAAGTTTAAAAAACAAACACTTCTTTTTCCAGACATGAGATTTTATTTGGGGTAGGGAACTCTCCATTTGTGCAGATTGGTGATTCCTCGGTAATTTATAATTAGATAATAGGGTCAGTGAGAGATGGATTAACTTTTCTCTTGTCACACAGTTAGTATGTTTCAGAGGCAAGACTTGGCTTGAACCTAGGTCTTCCAGACCACAAACTTATCTCTCTATTCAATAAGCAGAGCTACAATGAAAATATAAAATAAAAGCACTGTTACTAAATTAAGATGTATTACTAAATCTCATTTTTATCAGGCACATATCCCTGGGGGAACAGTTTTTCCTTGAAGCTTGAAGACCTGAAAGTTGAATGATAGAACATTTGGATTATTTACGAAATTATTCTTGAGCCTCTAAATACAATTTAGCTGCTTGATTTCACTTTTTGAGTTAATATAAATGTGCTCATCCATACGGGAACAAAAAATAGCCTCTAAAAGAGAATGGGATATTAGTATCATCTGAAATTAAGACACACATGAAAGCAGTGTCTATTCATTTTATTATATTACATAAGTGACTAGTGAAAAAGACTCATTACAATTTAGTGAAAATCACTTTATTTAAGCAACTGAAATAGAAACTCAGGATTTGAAATTATCTGATTCTGAGCTTTCTATATAAAATTGCTTTTATGTTTGAAAATATATGGAGGATGAAAGACATGACATCAAAACCCCTTATATCATAATAGTATCTAAAATATTATGTCTTAAAATTTGATAATTCTACATATCATCTCATTTGAGCCTCACACTGAACACTGTCAGGTAGATACTAACAATATTTCTGGGCCCATCTTGCAGGTAAAGAAACTGTTCCTGAGAAGTTAAATGACTTGCCTTCTGTCATGTAGTTCATAAGTGTTAGTGGCAATATCTCAGCCCAGAATTTTCTGGCTTCCAATCCAGCATACTAGTCACTTTTGCCATGACGTTATACAAGATTACATAGTAGCATCTCTAAGACACCTCTGCTGTTTGACAGTCTCACAGGGCTATAACTGAAAGTGGTTCCTTCCAAAATCAGACATATATGAGGGAGGAAGCATATGCATCATTGACAAGGGCAAAACTACTCTACTATGACTCTCCATCTTCCCAGCTAGATACAAGGTGTCTCTCTTGGCCTTTCTCATAAGTTAGGAAAATAATTAAAAGATTTTTGAACTTAACAGGACCTTAAATGGAGGACTATGCTGGCAAATGTTTAGCAACTAGCCTTTTTGGCAGGAGAATATGGTGGGAGGCAGGGAGGAAGGAGGGCAGGATGATAGGACAGAAATGAACATGACACACTTTTAAATTTAATCTTCATTATTAACATTTTCTCCATCACTTTCTTAAATCTAGACAATTAAGAAAACAATAAATCAAGCTCTGGCTTTTAACAGTTGCTGATTTCTGAGGTATAAATGATTTCAGGGCTCAGGAACTAGTTAAAGGAGGCCCTAGCACTCCCTTCCTAAAAATCATTGAATCAAGCTTCCCTCATTTTAGAGATAAATACAAGAAAGCCTCAGAGGTTAAGTGATTTTCCACTAGTGTGGAAGACAAGATTTGAATCCAAGTCTCCCTGAATTCCAGTAGAATTCCAACTACTATACTACAGTCTTTCCAGTCCCATTGATGAAATCACTTATAAAGAGCCAATTCATTGCTCAAAGTTATTTGCTGGATACTAGGTTATGGAGTATCTAAAACCCTTCTTTCCCTCTTATATTACTTTTCCCTTACCACATCACAAAGGTTAGAACTCCAAACAACAATTGCTAGAAGAACTCATATTTCTGAACCTGGAGTAGGTGGGTAGGTACTCTGAGCAGTTACATAGGAAACTGAATTTTTAGGTTTTCTGATCTGACAACAATAAGTTTTTAAATGTCAAAGAAATTTATTTTTTTAGTTGCCCCCTTGGGTTGAATTTCTTCTTCATTTTTGTTTACCCAATCCGAGGTTTTCCGAAATGTAAATGAACTTTTTCCTCCAACTTCAAATGCTAGGATTGAAAGTAGGCCTAGTTTAAAACCTCAGAAAATCAGCATTAGGAAAATTAAACTGAAATGTAAACAAAAGGGAAGGTGTGTAGGTGACATGCATTTTAAGTGTCTATAAACTCTCTCTATTTTTTAAAGGAATCACCATAGAAACCAGCTCTACAGTATTTGTTCTACTTGACAACATACAACACACTGAAAAATGTGTGTGTTTTAAAGTCATATTTCAGAAGAGCACAAATACAAAAAAAAAAGCACAAAGAGGAAGAATTAATGTATATAGCAGACAAACTTGTGACTATTCCTCCATTTAAAAAAAGGAATGAGAAGGCTATCGCTAAAAACTGAAGAATTGAAAAATATTTACATATTGCCACCTGGAATTGTATTATGTAATTCTAGGAGTCTGAAAATTTATGCAAAGTTAAAGTTATCGGGATTAGCCCCCCTTCCCCTACCCAAACCTAATATGACTCAGAATTGCAATTAATTTTTCAACATTAAAACAGAAAGATCGTCACTAAGGGAAAGGGAAAAGAACTGAGAATACTCCTTCCTTTGCTTAAGTGCAGAGGTGGGGATCAATCAAAAGGTTTGGAACTTTGCATGTAACATAAGGCCTTCTCAATGTATAGATTGGCTTTGCAGAGTTGTTTTCCTTTTTTTATTTGCTATAAGGGATAACTTTCTGGGAGAGGTGAAAGGTATATAGAGGTCTATGTAAGTGATGCAAAAACAAAAGGTATTAAAATTATAGTTTAGAAATTTCTGTAAGTATGATTAATATCATCTTTATGACTAGTGCTTTGCATATATCACTTCCTATGCGTGTGACTCAGGACAAGGCACTCCATTTCTCTGGTCCTTAGTTTTTTCCTCTATAATATAAAAAATGAGGAGGCTGGATTAGATGATCTTTAAGGTCCCTTTTTACCTTAAATACACAATCCATTACGATTAGATATTTAATAAATGTTGAATTGGTGACTTCACTACTGCATATTTAACTGATTATTATTTGAAAAGAGATTTCTGATCCAGATCCAATGAGCACTTTTTAAGTATTCACTAACTGCAAGGCACTATGCCAGTGAGATGAAAAGTCAAAATGAAAAACAACCTGCCCTCAGCAAGTTTAAATTCTACTTCTGCTTGGAATGAGGAAAGGGATTATTGTAGAATAGCCTTATATAAAACTTGAATGTGGTTGCCCTTTATTTTAAAGTAAGTCCTACAAATTCCTGAATTTGTACAAAACAAAGCTTCATTTTTATATAGTGGTAATGGTTTGCATCCCTCTAGATACAGTGCTTCAAAGTAACATATATACTATAAATATATGTATATGTGTATGTGTGTACTTTACTTTTCTGACCTTATAGGTCCAGGAACGTACCAAGAAAGATTCCTTACATAAGACCCTACACATACCAGAACCTTAATAATGCTGCTGAAATTGAATTGATCTGACCAGGATGCATAAGGACACAATCCAGTAGATAGATAGATAGATAGATAGATAGATAGATAGATAGATAGATAGATGAGATAGATGAGATAGATAGATGAGATAGAAGGACAGACATGTAGAAAATAAAGAAAGGAAGAAAGAAAAAAAGGAAGGGAATTTATTAAATTTTATGTTCCAGGCACTGTGCTAAACTAAACAGTGGGTATAATAATATAAACAAGCAAGACAGTCCTTGCTCTCACAGAGCTTCCATTTTAATTGGGGTTGGTGGTGGTGCTTAACACATAAAGGAATGTTGGGAAACTGGGGAAGGTGAGAATGCATATGGGGGCAAAATGAGGAGACTTCAAGAAGTGGTATGGAGGCCTAGAAGCTGGTAAGATAAAGCAAATAGCTCAATGACTAGAGCCAAGTGTGCATGGGGATGAATTCAAGTGTCTGTTAAAGTGGACATATCAAAAAATATGGTCATATCTTAGAGTTATTGGGAAATATATTGATGAATTTATAGCAAGGAATCATTAAGTGAAATCTAGAATGTTTAGGTGAAAATACATTATGATATTACCAGGAAAGAAAAATACTGAAATTGTCTAAGGAAATCTCCCTCCCCCCCCCCCCCCCCAGAAAACATACAGAGACTTCCGGTTACAAGGTGTTTTGGAGGGAACACTAAACAGCAAGACCTACGAAGCTCTTCACAGTCGCTTAACTGTGGAGGAAGCTACAGCCTCTGTTTCTGATGGAGGAGGACTGCAAGGCATTACAATGAAAGACAGCGATGAAGAGGAGGAAGAAGAAGAAGGATGAAGAGAAAATAGATTCTATACTAGTGACTTAACATTGTTAATTTTGTTCTAGAATTAATGTTAGGGTTCTGACCACATACAAATGATTGTATTTCATTTCTCTATTTTAAAAAATGACTGTAAAAGCAAGGCCAAAAATGCCAAGGATTTCAGGAGGATACTATTATCCCTCCTTCCAACCAGCTTGACACAGAGCTGAGTTTTGCTGTCATTTGTGACTGAGATGTATACCTTTCATTTCTTGAATTCAACATTATTTCTTTACATCCATTGAATTGTATCTTGTGCATAAAACAGAAATATGTACCTCAAATTGTGACCAGAAGTCATTCATCACTGTGCCAATTATTCAGTGCCCTTGTTAAAATATGGTGTACTTTCAGATTTATAATTTTCATGTAAGTTTCCTGTTACGTAGTTAATTTGCCATGTTGTGTGATATGTATTAAATGTTAATCCAGGTTCTTAGCACTCTCAATTGGTATACAGCTAGCTTTAGTGGACTTAAAGGACTGCAAAACACACCTACAGCTTAGACTATTTCATGGTCTTGTGTCTTAGCTCATTCTGTATATTCATCTTGGCAAGTTTAAGAGAATTCCAGGTCCGGAGGAGGGGAGCTGTCATCAATACATCAAACTTCTCTTTCTTTGTGTAACAGCAGGAGTTTGCAGGCAATAAGTAATACAATGTATCATGAATACTTCTGTATTTATCTAACTTTGTATAGATTGAAAAACAATTAAAAGATGTTTTCAGTATTTCAAACATCCCACTCATCTAATTTGCTTTTGACTTAAATTAGAAATGGTATTAGCAATTTTTGAATGAATATATTTGGCATATTTTGTAGCAAGAAAAAGTTTACTAAACATATTCAGATCTTAAATTCCCTTATTTATCTCTGTTTTGAAATTATCCTTTGATGGTTCTGAAATGTAGGGCATTCCTGTATCTCCATAATCATAAAATTTTATAACCTGTAGATTATTTAGTTCAATCATTTTACAGATAAGGAAACTGAGGCTAACAGGTACAAGGAGGAGTGGGCTGGAACCAACTAGAATCATGTTGGAAAAGAACCAATCATTAAATTTTCATTGTGAAGATTTACACCTCAAAAATCAACAATCATAGCTCAATTGAGGTATTATTGTTTTGTTGATCAGTCTGGACTTAAGAAAATGTTAATAATGCACTTGAAACTTAAGAGTGTTTGACAATTTTTTTGAGAGACTGTTGTTAAAATATTCACTAGTACAATCTTGATTATAAGACTAGTATTAGGACCTAAGTCTCTGGAGTTTTATGGTTTATTTTTATCAATCTCATGTACTCTGAGACAATGGGTCACATGTTCATGACAAATCACCCAACCTTGCTGGGTCCATAAAATGAACATCTATAAAAAATGATATTGAATTAGGTGTGTCTTCTAACCAGATAATGTTGGTAGAAAAGTAGAGGTTAATAATACTTTACCTAATTAGTGTTGAATATAAGAGAGAAAAGTAGGATCACAAATAGAGTTGATAACATCATAATAAAACCCTCTCATTTTACTAAAAGAAATTAAGTGACTTGGCCAACGTCTTCCAGATTTTGTACCAAATGGGTGCCAGAACCAGAACTTGAATCTAGGTATTCAGGCACTAAATTCAGCACCCTTTTCACTATCCCACTTCACATTTGTACATTTAAGTGAATAAGGAGAAAATATCAGCTACACGCTGGTATCTAAAATGAATGGGTTTGTTTAAATGACAAAACAGGGAGAGAGAAAAGGGTAGTAGCATGGGCTTTGTAAAGAAAAAATAATATTAATGCCTATTCAAGAGAGAAGAAAGAAACATAAAGGGCCTAATGTAAAGTTGTGGGGATCCAGCTGTGGCTTACATTCTGCTTTCAAGGATTTTTCCTCTTTAAGTCTCAGTAGTTTCTTTCTCTACTCCTGATAAGTCAGTAAAAGGGATCTCCTGATGCTGGTGGGGTAAGTGTTCATATTAAAGGACCTTTCTTCCAGGACTTAGGAAGAAGGGAATAGAGGGGGAGAAAAGGGGAAGAGGGAAAAGGTGGTGTCAGGAGGCCAAGTAGGAAAGGGGTTTATAGCTTCTGAAATCAGAGGGGAAGCAGGGCGAGGGGGAAGAGAATCCTTAGTCGCTGCTCCTTCCTTTCTCTTTTTCATCTGAGCTCTCTGGTACTCACAGGGGAAACCGCTTAAGTGTCATCTCTGAAAGGTAACAAAAAGTCACTTCTGAAGTGAAAGAAATCTGCTAAGGGCTCCAACCCGAGTACGTCTCAGGTGGGACTAGTGACCCCGCTGCCTAGTTCCTTGGGGTCCCCAGCAGAGGGTTCACACTGTCCCCAAATCTCCCACTGGGTCTGGGACCCTGGAGAACGCTTTGCGTGAAGCATCAGGCCAGCCTGGTGGCACTCATATTTACAGAAACCAGCTAAATCACCTCGGGCCTGAGTGGGACTTCTGAAATTTGTCAATACAGAGAAGACTGAGATGGGTGAGAGTGGTTAGGAAAGTGAGGAGAATTTCATTGTTAAACATTCCCGCTTCTTCCTGCACATTGAATGGCCTGAAACGATCGATATCCCTAAAAGACATTTACATCCACTACTGACTTGGGTTGAATGTCTCTAAAACTGTCTCCACAGAATCCAAAGGGGCACTCCAGAAGAAAGCTCTCTTCATTAGCACTGCACCCACTTTCTTTTCCCCCTATGCATCAAACCCTGAAGAACTGGTGGTGTGGGGAATCTTGTAGTACAGCGATTTGAAGAATGTGTTAAGTGAAGCCTCAGACCTACCTTACAGGGCTAAACTTGAGTGAGAGTCATTGAGAGAGAGCTAGAAGATATCTACCCTTCAGCGGAGCTGTTTTACATGAACGGACACCGAGACTTTCACAAATTGCAGAAGTTCTCTTTCCACACTTCGAAGTTGCGTTCAAGGTCACAAATGAATTAATTCAACAATTTTGTTTACTTATTTATTTATTAGCAGGGCACTGTGTACACTGGTAAAAGGGAGGCAGGAGATGAACAAGGTTGAACTTAAACAAAATAGTCCCTGGCCGCATGAAATTTGCAGTCTCAGGCGAGATATAGTAGCTACACTCTTTCTTTCTTTCTTTCTTTCTTTCTTTCTTTCTTTCTTTCTTTCTTTCTTTCTTTCTTTCTTTCTTTCTTTCTTTCTTTCTTTCTTTCTT
>NC_058134.1:131102790-131134307 GCF_016433145.1 Gracilinanus agilis
GCGCGGGGGGGGGGGGGGGGGGGGGGGGGGGGGGGGGGAGGACTGCAGAAAGAGGATTTTTTCGATGTTGGGAAGCAGCAGGTAGGAAAGGAACCCGATCAGCTCCCAAAAGGCAGCAATTAAAGTCTTAACCGCGACCCATCTGTCGCAGGATCGGCACCCCTTTCTCTTCCTCTCCTTTATACCACCTCCTCCTCCCCCCAGTCCCTTCGCTTTCCCCTTTGTCTGTGCAAGGAATGGGAGGAGACAGGACCAGCAGACCCAGCAGTAAAAGGAAAGAAAATACCCAGTCCTGACTTTTTTTTTTTTTTTTTAATGTAGGAACTTTTACTAAGGGTTCCTCCAAAAGGCCTCGACGTCCTCCTTCCGGGTGTCCCTAGCTTCTTATCAGATTCTGCTCTGCCTCAAACTCATCTCATACCTCCCAGCTTCGACGGAGAGGGAGCATATCACAAACCAAGCCCCGCAACGCCCACTTCCCTTCCCTATCTCCATCCTTTTGCTTCAAATCTGTCCACTATTCGCAGTACCTGAGAGTTATCCCTTCCTCTGCAGTGATTCGCGCCGCAAATCATACCTGGGCCATTGCGATTCCGATGCCCTCGAATGACCACCCTCCGGCTTCTCAGTCCACTCTCCCACTGGGCTGGGTCCCCATCACCCACTCACCCCGAGGGTCCAGCGCGCACATTGGAGTGCGCGCGCACGTACACACACACACACACACACACACACACACACACACACACACACACCCCTTTCCCTGACCACTCAATCCCGGAGCTTTGTCCCTCTGTCCCACTCACTGAGAGGCAAAAAAGACAAGAGGGAGAGGGGTGGTACTGTCTTCAATGAAGCACGATGGCGTGCCCTGCCTGAGCTGATGGGTGGGGTGGAGGCGGGGGTGGAGATAAGGCCAGAAAGTGTTGGTAGAAGTTGGGATGAGCAGCTGGGGAAGAGCAAGCTACTTTGACCCAACTTCTTATTGCTGAGTTAAATAAGCTTTTGGTTCTTCATCTGAAAGCACAATAATGCTAGAGTTAAGTTATAGCTAGTTCTGCTGGCTTTATTTTCAGCCCAGGCCCAGTTCGGAACCCTCAACCCTTTTTACTTCCCAAGCAACAAGACAAGATGTGAGGGAGTGAGAAGGGCAGGAAGACTTGTCGCTCACCCTGTTTTGTGGGGCTTTGGAGAAAAGCAGGCTCACGCTAGTTCGTTGACGAGCTAGAGCTACAAAGACTCCCTCACCTTTGCCAAATACGTCCCTTCTTCCCTTCTTGTCCCACAGCAATCACAAGTTCGGCAAGTTGGCACCGATACCTTCCCAAGTCTTACTTGCGCCGGGCCTGCTCCCCAGATCGCGCGAGTTCCGCGGCGTTCCATCCCCCTTGTGGCCCGCGCACTCACGTGCACAGATACACAGACACAGACACACTCAAGTTGAGCTGCTTTCCGTAGCATCCCTCACCTTTCTGGCCCCGGATCCGAGCCACCGGGAATGGAGGCGCCGCGCGGAGGTAGCACCTCTTCTGTCCAAGCCCCTCCACACACTCCTCAACTTAGGTGGGACTGCGCGACCCCTCGGCCCAAATGCCCCCTCGGCTGGGAGGCCCAGTTCCTCCCAGCCTGCGGTGCTAAGAGCAGCAGCAGCAGCCCTCAGTCTCTCGCGCTAGGATCCGCAATGGGAGATTTCGCTCAAGGCCCACGCGGGAAAGGATCTGGGGACTGGGCGAGCGCCAAGGGACAGGCCCTGGAGCCAATGCTCTGAGGTCGGGGTCTCCACCGCTCTCGGTCGGCAGCAAGAGGGTCTGGAAGCCTGGCCATTACTCTTCTGGCTAGCCTGGGTTGCTGTTCTCCTGCCCGGGTACCTGACCGTGGTCACAGCCCCTAGGTCGAGGCTTCTGCCAACAGTCCTTAGGGCTTTGAGCTCCTTTGGTCCTCTGTGGGGGTGGGGGTGGGGGGAGTTTGCATGGGGTTAGGGGAAGAGGGGCGGGAATAATAGTAAATTTCCCTGTTCTCTATTTAGGCGTGCTGCACTTAAAGACAAAAACAAGAGAACTTTAGCTGAGTGACAGCTGGTTAAATAAGAGCGCCCCCTCCCCCCTTCTCCTTGTCAGTGTGTCAATATGTAAGATCGCGTGCGCGCGCGCGAGCTCATCTCTGTGTGTGCGTGTGTGTATGTATTTGTAATGAAGTGGAGTGAAGGTTGGAGTTTTCTTATGGCTCCTTGGTACTTTGAGCTTGAAAGAGGAAAATATTTGGGAAAAGTGGAGCCCGCAACTTCCCTTCAACTTTTTATGGGCTCGGAGATTTCTCCGTAGTATTCGGACTGCACTCTCGTTTCAAAAGCACACCCATGCAGAGAAGGAGAAGTTCTCTGGGGCCCTTTAACTCCCCGGGGCGTTTTACCTGGCTGGGGTCTTCCTCTGAGTTCAACCTTCTGACCCGCCAGTGATCCCCGCCCAGGGACAGCAGCTGGAGGCTGCAGGGAGTCAGGTGCAGCTACATACAGTAGAAGCCAGAGCCAGAACATCGCCCAGGCAGCCCGAGCAGATGCCGGGCAGCCAAACGGCGCCATCAGGGCCAGGGCTTGAAACGCGCAAGGAAACCCACGAACTCCGTCTGCGCTTGCTGCGGCGGAGACAGCGGCTGCTTGATGCAGCACCGAGTTTGATAAATATAGCCTGGCGTTTGCCCCTAAATTAGGCTCTGTTTCCTTATTTAGCCCTTGCACAATGATTTTAGATGATGTCACTTAGAGCTAAACGAGAAAATTGATCTCAGATTTGCTTGGCCTCTAAAGCCTGGTTAAGCAGATTGCGAATTAAAAAGACGGAGAAAAAGGAAGGGGGAGGAGGGAGAAAGGGTGCGCCGGCAAGCGACTGAGCTAGCCAGAGATCGAGAGGAGGGCAGGAGCCGGGAGAGCGCCCCCGCCTTTTCTGGGCGGGGGAAGTCTCACTCACCAATGAAAAGTGATCGCTTACTGAAGAGGAGAAAAAAAAAAGTTTTCCTGTTGACTGTTGGAAGCGAATTGAGCAATTATCTAGTTTACCTTCTCCTCTTGGAAGTTAACGATTGGCGAGATCTTTGCTGCGTTATTGACACAACACTTTCTATTGATAGAAATAAGTAGTGATTGTCCCCGAGTCATTGGTACGCCAAGTAAACTGCGATGGGCTGGCATGAGTCCATTGGGCTGGGAAGGCTGGTTCGGCTGGTGATGCTGGGGGGGAGGAGGAGGATGATGGTGGTGTTGATGGTGCTCGTCTTCCAATCTGCAGATCAGTGACAAGACGGAAAAAAGAGGCGTCTACGATAGCAGCTTGGACCCGGCTCACACATGCATTGCAGACATGGACTGTAGTTCCCACCATCCGACCACAAAAATATTAGCTTCTCCTCCGTCCAGAGAGAGCCTGCCGGCTAGAGGCAACATGATCAGCGCTTCCAAACCCCTCGCCTTTTCCATTGAACGAATAATGGCCAGGACTCCAGAGCCCAAGTCTATGCCCGTCCCCCATTTCCTACAGGGATCTGTACCCAAAGGAGACCCCAAGCACTCGTTGCACCTCAACTCATCGATCCCGTGCATGATTCCCTTTGTGCCGGTGACCTACGATACCAGCCCCAAAGCCGGGCTGACAGGGTCGGAACCAAGAAAAACCAACCTGGACTCCTCCACTTCTTCTCCGGCGGCGTCGTCTTTTAGCTGCAGTGATCTGTTGAACTGTGCATTGAGTCTGAAGGGAGACTTTGCCCGCGACGCTTTGCCTCTACAGCAGTATAAATTGGTCCGACCTCGAGTGGTCAACCACTCCTCCTTCCATGCCATGGGGGCTCTGTGCTATTTCAACAGGGGTGATGGTCCTTGTCACCCGTCGACCAGTGTCAACATCCACCCAGTGGCTTCCTATTTCCTCAGTTCCCCTTTACATCCACAACCCAAGACGTATTTAGCAGAGAGAAACAAATTGGTTGTCCCGACCGTGGAAAAATACCCCTCGGGAGTGGCTTTCAAAGACTTGTCCCAGGCTCAGCTGCAACATTACATGAAAGAAAGTGCCCAGATCCTCTCGGAAAAAATTGCTTTCAAAACCTCAGAGTTCAGCCGAGGCTCTCCCAACAGCAAACCCAAAGTTTTCACTTGCGAAGTGTGTGGAAAGGCAAGTATTTGGTTTAGTTGCAAGACCTGGGTTTTCCGATGTTTGTTTTGAGCAGTCTTTAAAAAAAAAAAAAAAAAAAAAAAAAAAAAAAAAAGGTTGTTTCCTCCCCCTTGTTCCCTGTCCCTGTCCCTACCTCTACCCAGTTTAAACTTGAATATAGTAGTGCCGCTAACTTGCTCAATTTGTGTTCAACTTTAAAGGTATTTAACGCGCATTATAACTTAACCCGCCATATGCCGGTGCACACAGGAGCCAGACCCTTTGTCTGCAAAGTTTGCGGAAAGGGCTTCAGACAAGCGAGTACTCTCTGCCGTCACAAGATCATTCATACCCAGGTAAGTAACTTCGCCTTTGTGGGGGACGGTCCCTCTTTCCTCAGTTTTTCACGGAAAGTTCCTAGACTTCCACATTTTAGTCCCCTATTTGTTCGGAGGTGGCCCCTGGAAATGGTTAAATACGGGAATTGTCGGAGTTTTTTCTTCTCCCCTTTGTTTATTCATGGGAAGTACCCAAGGAGCAAAGAAGAATGTTCCTGGGTCGATTTCCACTTAGCTCTCCTCCGCTAAAAACAAAAACAAAACAAACAAAAAAATAGTCTGACTCCCTTGTTTTTCTCCTCTCTAGGAAAAACCCCACAAATGTAACCAATGTGGTAAAGCATTTAACAGAAGTTCCACTTTAAATACTCACACTCGAATACACGCTGGCTACAAACCTTTTGTTTGTGAATTCTGTGGCAAAGGATTTCATCAAAAAGGTACAAAATCCAAACTCCGCTATGTTTCTGTTGGTGTTGCTGTTCCTGTTGCTATTCTCTCTCTCCAAGAGCTCACCTTGATTTAGCTGGGTATCTTTAAGAAAATAATTTTAATACGAGAAACTATTTGCCAAATTAGTTTGGGCTTCATTGTTTTGTTGCCTTTCCAAAATCTTGGTCAGTCTCCTATTAATAATGCAAGAAGAAAACCTCCCCACCACCCCAACCCATTTGAATGCACAAATTATTTTCTGTAAAACGAATAAATAAAGGGGCTTAAAATTTAGATCCTAGAAAATTATTTTTTAAAGATGAAGTTTAACAACAACAACAACAACAAAAAGTCCGAGAAGTGAAAGGGAATGATGCTTGAGCCGTAGCTTGCTGCCTGCAAGAGGAGCTGCAGAAGGTCTCTGGCCTCCATCACTCGGCTTTCACTACCTCACTGCCCTCTCCACCTCTTTCCCTTTCCGCTTTCAAATTGGGTTTCCAGAGTAATATTCCTGTGGTTTGTCTGTTTCAGGAAATTACAAAAATCACAAGCTGACTCACAGCGGGGAGAAGCAGTTCAAATGCAATATCTGCAACAAGGCTTTCCACCAGGTCTACAACCTGACTTTCCATATGCACACCCACAACGACAAGAAGCCCTTCACTTGCCCCACCTGTGGTAAAGGCTTCTGTAGGAACTTTGACCTCAAGAAACACGTCCGTAAGTTGCACGATAGCGCCCTGGGGCTGCCCCGCGCCCCAGCTGAGGCCGGCGCTGACCCACCGCCTCAGATGCAACCCCAGACTCCGATACCGCCGCCGCCTCCCGGCTCATTGCAGCCTCCTCTTCATTAAGGCCACCAGTGAGGACAGCCAGCCGCGACCTCAGGTCCATGGGCCTCGCAATTTCTTCGCTGATGCTCTGGGGTGGGAAACGGAGCTCTGGTGCGGCCTGTCACCTGGAAGCAGCCAGCACCCACCCGTCTCCTCACCTCGGGGGAGGCTACCAGAAGGCTCCGCCGCCGCCGCCGCCGCCGCCGCCGCCGCCGCCCTTTGGCCTCTTTGCATGCACCTGCTAAACGGTTTTGTGTATTATACTTGATATAGCCACTAACAGTCATGAAAGTTTTTTTAATTATTTTTTTTTCTGTTGTTAATTTTCTTTCTTAAAAACAAAATAAGACTTTTTTCATCTCGGGTGGAGAGATGGTGTTTTCATTTTGTTTTTTAAAAAAGCAAATTTCTGCTGTATTTATTGGGATCTGTATTATCCTATCCGGGAATGCTGCATCAGTTTAATTTTATTATTGTATATATTTCCATTGTGTTGATTCTGCCATCTCAAGATGCCTGCTGATTGCTTCATCTCTTCTTTCCCTTGAGTATCACAATACAGTATATTTGCATGTATGTGTGTGTGTATAGATACATACACAATATGTATACACAAAATACAGTGTATGTGTATATGTATACAGATAGTACCCTGCATCATGTGTATATGTAAATATACATGCACATATATGCACCCCACATTCATGTATGTGTTTACGAACACACATATATGCACAGGTGTGAGTACATAAAGATAACCCAGAAATACACCACACACAAACACAGATATGCCTACATGTGCTGGACAGGGCTGGTTCTTTATGTATGCATTTGGATTTCAGTTTTGATTTCTTGCACGTGAAAACTGATTCGTTGACTGGTGAAAATAAATACTTGGAACATGCTAAGTTAATCAACAAATTGCAGAGCTCTCTATTATTCAGCTATGGAAACATTGATTTTTTTTTTCTTTTTAATGCAGTGCTGTAAAGCCTCTTCCCAATGCGTTGGTATGGAAAGAGGTTAGAAGCTAAAAGTATTCTCTTGAAATAATTCTGAGGTTTTGATCTTGCAAGGGGCTGGACATGGAGGTTTCTAGTGAGAGTGAGTCTCAGTGCTGACCATTTAAAATGAGAATAATGTGGAAAGGGCATATATGAAAGATTCCCCTCCGAAATATTAAGTATACATACAATATAGCGTATATGGCACACATAGTATTTACTTATAATGAACCCACGGCTGGCTTGCAATGGGAACCTCAATATATGGTGGGGGAGGGGTTTGTTTGTTGTTTTGTTTTTTTAATGAGTGTATATGTTTATGAACGAACGCACCTTCATCCAAGGAGGGAATATGGATGAAAACCAAACTGTGGTTGGTGCCAGGTCCTTGAAATGCTTCAAGTGTTAATCAGCAGCTCCGCTGTGAGCCCAGGCTCTGGTGTTTTCTAACTGCAAGTCTCTCCTGTTTTCTTGCCAAAACAGTGAAACAACTGCTAAAGACTTTAATTAAGAGGGGTAATTAGTTCAGATTTATCAAAGCCGGGTTGTTATACTATTAGCTGCTCAGTAGAAGCTGCCAGACAAGCCTCACAACCAAGTCGGCTCTTCCTCCCTTGCTGCCCTGGGCTCTGTCTGCCTAACTGCATGGAGAAGGGGACAGAAGCCAACTTAGGGATCCTTGTTCCAAGACTAGAAGAGGACAAGAAGGTCAGTGGACATGCTGCAAAGATTTTCACTCGCAGCACTGTCACTGTCGGCTTGTTCGAAATAAGGCTCAGCTAGTCCTAAAGGGTGCGTGTCCATCCCCTCCCCACCCAAAGTCCATCTCCTCCCCCAATGTCTTTTGCACACAAGCACCTCAGTTAGTTACTGGTCATAATGGAAAACAAGTACTTAAGGAGAGAGGTTGGAACCGAGATGATTTATTCTCCAGCTAGAACACAGGGTAGGGTTAATTCAGATCCTATAGACTGACGAGGAAGAAGAATTTTTAGTTTTTTATTTTTTAGGTTTTTTTTTTTTTTATTTTATACCATTGTATTTCTGAAGGGGAAGAGTGAAGGGACCTACTTTGGGAAGGAAGAGAGAGCTGGAAATTCTGAGAGGCTCCTGGAAGAGATCTAACTGCTTCAACACCACCACATTTCCTTTGCAATTTAGTCTAGCCTTTCAAGAAAAGAGTGTCTTGCTAGTTTTCCCCTCTTTCCGGAGATGTGTTTGTTAACAGCGGAGATTCCTAGAGGAGGGATGCTAATAAGTGGTCAGGGCCCCAGGGATCCATGAAAAAAAGTCTACTTTTGGTGCTCTGGGGCTGTAAAGATTAATGACGAATTCTTCATCCGTGTCATTTGGGAGCAAAGATTGACAAAGATGCCCTTAAGATATAACATGTTGGAGGAAAGGGCAGGAAGAAGAGAGAAGGGGGATGGGGGTGAAAGTATGATAGAAGAGGGACCACATCAGGAAGCGAATTTCGTCGTGAACGGCAGATAGTATTTGATGTCTGGGTCACGGGGGATCCCAAGTCACTGTCACCTTCAGGCAGTGAAACTTTCCGAAGCCCCCGAATTTAAATCAATCATTAGGCAGAATTCTAGTTTATCCTGGCTCTCCGTTTATATTCCTCTTTCCCTAACCCACCAGTGTCCTTTGTTACCAGGAAATATTCACCAGATTTCATTTTGAAAAGCTATCTTCCTATAATGCTTTCCCTTTGCCTATGGAAGTTCCTAGTCCATAATTACATGGATTCTCAATCATTACAATCCTGAGAAACCCGGTCTTTCCCGGGCACCGAGACTTGTTCTTTAATCCTGCCCCCAAATTGGCCCCATCCAGTCACAGCTGGCCATATAAAACAGTGAGCCTTAGTAGGATGAATTCTGGTGAGTGTTTAGGGTGGGTGAGGGGTGAGGTGGGTTGTAGAGGTTCAAGGTGTCTCTCTTTTGCAAGGTATCTTGGTCCTAGGTTGAAAACACTGGCTCTATTTCAGTAAGTAGAGTGGGGGCAGAGGGTCAATATAGTTATAATTGACATATTTGGACCAGAGCTTAAACCTTTGCTCACTTGAATTTGTGTTCACAAGTGCTTTAAACCCCAGGAGTCATACTTGTGGGGCTTCAAAATGATGACTTCATTGGTGGAGAGGGAAAAAGGGAAACTGTGAAGATGACCTTGCTTCGAGATACTTCAAAGTGCCTACAAAAAAAGGATATGCGTTTTTTTTTAACCCATTAACCCATGTTTCTCAAAGTAATTCAAGAAGAGGTTTTTCTCATATTAAAAAATACATCTTGCATAGTCTGTTAGATATGGGGCTGACAGCAGGAAATGACATCTATAAATGGAATTGGCTATGGCTTTCCCTTTTTTTTTGCTGAGACTGATATGGGATAGTGCAATAGTTTTAGAGAGATAGAGGTGGGGGAGATCTATCCACTTCTAGGTATTTAACAAGATGAAAAATTAGAATGGAGTTTACCTAAAGTTAAACATTCAAAAGGAAAAGTCAGGAAACAGAATCCACAGCACCTGGGTTTATGGTAAAGCTGACATGATGGGGCAATGCGTATCTCCTTTGAAAGGACATGAGTTTAAGAATTTAGGTTTCGATACGGGATAGCAAAGGGGACTTTTAAAAACTGTCAGTAAAAAAAACAAAAACAAAAAACAACCAAAATTATTTTTAAAACATTTCCCTCCTATGCTGAAGGCTGATTGATTTCCTTAAATACTTTTAGTTTTTGTGTGTGTGCTTAGTTGAAATTTTTTATTGAGATCTTAAAAGTATAAACTTCATTTTGGCTCTGTCCCAGCTTAACTTATTTTTACCAGAGGTTGGCCAAAAGCTTTGCTTATGTTTAGTAGGGAAGGAATGGCTAGTGTTCAGATTTACTGCATAGGGATATGGCTTGTATACAACTCCCTCTTTAGGGATTATTCATTTCCTCAGAGGACTTATGCTAAGGCTTCAAGGGTCAATTTTAGAAAGAGACAGGCTGCTGTAGCTTGGTCCTGCATTCATTTTGGAAACAAAGACTTTGCTGAATAATTATGTAAAACTGAAGTTTTTCATGTTTTAAAGTAGAAAGCATGAATTTACATTTTTAACATTAGCAGTTCATTTCTTTTTGCTTTTCAATTTGCTCCATGTTTCCCTACCCAAGTGTTGCTTATCAGTCTTTCAAAAGTCAATTCAAGGCCAAGTTATTGAAGGACAGGAGATAACAGGTATGACAGGTCACCTGCTAACCCAAAACTTTATTGGGGGATCTCCTGGAATTTGTATCTGCTAGTGAATTTGAGACCTGGTGAATTCTTTTTAGCATTCTTTCATCAATGGAGCTTTTTCCTTTCTTTCTTTCTTTCTTTCTTTCTTTCTTTCTTTCTTTCTTTCTTTCTTTCTTTCTTTCTTTCTTTCTTTCTTTCTTTCTTTCTTTCTTTCAAGGAATTCAAGCCTACTAAGGTTATAGTACTTTCTGGAAACTTCTGACCTCAAATAATGAATTTGCCCCTTGATCAGAATTACTTTATAATATATGTATATACATACATATATATTTGTCAAGGCTGTGAGGGAAGTTGGATAGCATATTAGGGGAATGGACTTACTTGGACCTTATAAACAAAAAATAGTGCCTATCCAACTTATTCCAACTACCCCAGAAAAATTTTTTCAGATATTTCAAATTTGAAAAGGACTCAAAAATATTTTATTAGATACTTAAATGCAACCACCATTAAAGGTATTATAATGCATATAATTTTATGGTATTATTCATACTTGTTATTGGTATTTTTCATGTAGCTTTTAATTCAGTGTTTCATATCTAGAACTTTTGAAGCTTGATTTGACTTATATCTATATCTTAACTTGTCTAAATGTGTTATAAAAGAAACTAAAATTTCCTTGAATCCTTAATACATTCAATGCTTATATAAAGCTGTTGATCCACAAAAAAAGTCATTATGAACAGATTCAAATGCCTTTACTTTTCAAATGTTTTGCCTACTTTACACATCCGCTTCATATAAAAAGTTTCCTTTTACTATAAGCAATACGGTGTGATATATTGGAAAAGATGCTGGATTTGGCTTCCAATCCAATGTGACCTTGGGCAATTCAATTACTTTAAGAGGATATCATTTACTTCATTTTAAAATAATGGGGCAAGGTGGTCTATATGACTTCTCAGGTCCCTTGTAGCTCTTAATTTTACTTCAGGATCTATGGTTTTCCCAATGAAGGCATTCCCTGTTCTAATGTAGATTGCATCCTCTCCCTCTATCCAATGAATTTCTAATGTCAATTCTTACTACAGATTCAGCTTAAGTTATTTTTAAAATAACTTTTGAAACCATACTCACGTTTAACAAGATAGCTAGAGAATGGTGTTTTTTCCTTCCGGGAATTATGGATCTGTAGTAGATTGGGGTAGGGGGGAGAGAGAGAGAATAAATACCAATCAGTAAAGTCACCATATCTAAAGGATTTGAGTGCCCAGGTGGTCTTGGCATACTCCCTAGGGGAATCAGGAAAGGAGAAATTCCTTGTGTGAGTGATCTTGAGCTCTTGATAGAAAAATGTCCCTCTGTTTGCTCTGTTTGAGGCTTACATTTTGGCATGTGTTTAAGCATAATGGACTTTGGGGAAATGGCACAAACTTGTTATTCATACACAGCAACAAGATGAAAGTCATCAGAACAACTATGTAAAAATGTTAATGTAAGTTTGAGATGGCCCTCCGTTGTCATATGAAAAGGTATGAATGTAAGTCTTATGTATATTCTGTTACAATGTAAAGATAAAATAAAATTCTGCAAATACAGGCCACTAGTGGTAATATTTCTCTAGTGAACTAAAACTAATGCCACTGAGGGAGGGGGGAAGGTGTCCACATAATCATGTCAAAATAAGTCCATTTTGATCCCACCTGTTTTAATTCTTAATAATCAAAACAAAGATTTTCCCCACCTCAACTATCATCTATTTGTCAGTCCCCTTCTATGTGCCAGGCACTGTGCCAAGTGCTGAGGATACAAAAGAGACAAGATAGTCCCTACTCTCGAGGAGCTCACAGTGTAATGGAAGAAATGACATGCAAAAAAACTATGTCCAAACAAGTCATATATATTACAAATTGGAGAGAATGTTACAAGGAAGGCACTAGTATTAAGGAGGATCAAGAAAACAGGTGAGATTTCAGATGAGATTTGAAGGAAGACAGAATGGGCCAGGAAGTAGCGATGAGGAAGATGAGCATTCTAATCTAAGAGGATAGCCAATAAAAAAATGTCTAGACTCTGGAAATAGTGCCTTGTGTGAGGAACAGCAAGGGGATCAATGTCACTGCATCACAGAATGGTTGGAGAGCAGCACTGAGGACGAAGAAGACTGGAAAGTTGCTGGAGAAAGTTATTAAGGACCTTGAATGCCAAACCAAGGATTTTATATTTGATCTGGAGATGATAGGAGACATCGGAGTTTACTGATTGAGGGATGAAAGGGAGTATAACATGGTTAGACCTGCACTTTAAGAAGACCATTTTGACAACTGAGTTGAGGATGGATTGGATTGGAGAGAGGTTGGAGGACAGGAAAACCAATCATCAGACTATTTCAAGAGTGCAGGAGGTGATCAGAGGCACGGCACTGTTACAGGAGAAAAGTCAGCATAAATGAGAGATGTTTCAAAGGTAAAAACAAAAGACCTTAGCAACCGTCTGAATATAGAGGGGAGGACAGAGGATGAGAAATCAAGGATGACATCTAGATCGCCAGTCAAGGTGGCAAGGAGAATGATAGAACCCTCAACATTAATAATAAGGAAGTTTGGAAGAGGGAAGGATTTTGGTGGGAGTGGGTAATAAATTGAGCATTGGTTGTGGGAACATCTCCACCATGTGGAGTTTAAAATGTCTACTGGACATTCAGTTTGAGATATGGAATAGATGACCAGAAGTCAAGAGACAAGTTAGAGCTGATAAATAGATTGTAAAAGCATTATTAAATAGATGGGGAAAGTATCATTAAGTGCTTATTATGTGTGAAGTATATAAATGCTAGGAGTTGGGGATAGAAAGTTCAAAAAACAAACACATCAGTCCCTGGCATCAAGGAGTTTTCATTCTACTTGTCAGAGGAACTGAAGCTAATAGCAAATATATTTCATGTCATTAGGAAACCTATTACAAAGTTCAGTTTAGCCCCTTGCTAATGTATAACTAGCAATAACAGATTAGTAATCTTTTTCTGCTTTGTAAGAATTCATATATTCATATTAAACAGCTTATAGTAACTGATTATTCCTCTTATTCATTCTTCAAAATAGGCCTGTGAGGTAGAGGAAAGAGACTGGCATTCTCATTTTACAGATGAGAATCCAACAGACATTGTGACTTGCCTAAAGAAAATAGAGAGTATGGTACATGCTAGTTTTAATACTGGTTTTTTTTTTAAAACCCTTAACTTCTATGTATTGACTTATAGGTGGAAGAGTGATAAAGGTGGGCAATGGGGGTCAAGTGACTTGCCCAGGGTCACACAGCAGGGAAGGGTTTGAGGCAGGATTTGAACCTAGGACCTCCTGTCTCTAGGCCTGACTCTCAATCCACTGAGCTACCCAGCTGCCCTAATGCTGTTTTTTTTTAAAGAAGACCTGAGTTCAAATCCAGTCTCAGAAAAAAAAAATGATCCTAATTATGCCACCTCATCTCCCTCAACCTCAGTTTTCTTATCTGTAACAAACCTACCCTTTGGGGTTGTTGTGAGGATAAAATGAGATAATATTTGTAAAGCATTCTGAAAACCTTAAAATGTTAAATAAATGCCATTTTATTGTTGTTATTGCTGCTGATACTGTTATTTTATAATATGGTACACTGGTTCTGGGCATGATATTAGGAGACGTGAGTTCAAATTCCATCTTTGAGACTAATTTCTTGTGTGAGCATGGGCACATTACTTAAACATTATGAATTGCATTTTCTACAACTTAATTCAAGAGGTATGTATGTGCCTTAGTAGAGAGAGAAGATCCAACCTGGTTTTAAATCTAGCTTCTGACACATACTGGCAGTGGGAGCAGGGAAGTGGTGCAGATAAATTGCTGATCTGAATCAGAGGCAGGAATTTCTATATATGGAGTTCCCTTAAATTGATAAAATCACAGGTGTGGCACAGCCTCCCCCATCCTTATCACTCAACATATACACCCTGCTGGTGATGAAAGTCCTTTACAAACATTAAACCACTTGAAAATGTGGATTACTGTTATTAATAATGTTCTGTAACTAGAAAGTTCTATGTTGGTGCTAGTAAAGAGGAGGAGGGGGGAGACTTTCAGCCAAGACGTATAAATACTATGAATGAAGTTTCATTTGGCTCCCTGAAAGACCTGCTTATCCAGATGCCCTGACTTTACCAAGGGAATAAGGTCTAGAAGACAGCCTGAAGAGGGCGTGAGAATGTAGAACTTTATAGGCAGAGCTGGGTGAGAACTGAGAACAGTTATGCTGTGTGCTTGTACCAGTGGCAAACCACAAAGTATTGAGTCTGCTCCCCAGAGACAGAGGACCGAGGAAAGTCTGCCAGCTGCTGGGGAAAGGAAGCACATCCCCTTGGGTGTCATAGGTCTGAGATAAAACTCTGCTGGTTCCATCCCGGTTAGATAACCCTACATACATTAGTGTGATCATTTAGAAGTTAAATTTAAATTCAAGCTAAATAGAAATTCATAGACTCTATATTGATACCCTTGCATGCTTGATACCTAAAGAAAAAAACACTTTAAATACAGACTTATGAATTCATCCCTCAATGATTTTTGAGTTGGAGACAATTTTGTAAACTACATTTAGCATTTCAGTAATGTCAATATTACTTTTTTTTAATATCTTATTTTCCAGGACCACTTTTTTTAACCTCCACTAAAATCCTACATCAATATGCGGAGATGATTTTAAGTTCAAATCCAGCAGGAAGCTAAAGGTGAGTTGGGTGAGTTGATTTCCTATGCTGACCTTGTGACTAGAGGCATAGTTAAAGTGACCCGTGACTTGAGTAAACCAGAGAATTGGACCCTGCTGCCACCACTAACTCTCCAACCCTGCATCCCATATTACAGGTAACAAAACTCTGATGGAAAGGGGTCCAATTCTTAGTGCATAGTTGGTGTTTTATGTGTCTGGCACAGTAGGCATTTAATAAATGTTTATTGGTTGATTCTGAAGGAATTCTGCGCAAGTTCCAGCCTGGTATTGATTCAATCAATAAATTAACCAATAGATACTAATTAAATAAAAGGACTTGTTACCACAATTTGATTCTTCTTCAGGCTCATGATCCCTTGTATGAGATGTGCAAGGGACCTTAGATGTTGCATTATCCAACCCCTTCATTTTACAGATGAGGAAATGATTACTTCTCCAAGGTGACATAGGGTGTAAAATCAGCAAGATGGAATCTGAACCCTCAGCTTCTGACTCTGGAACCAGCACTATATATGTTGCAGTTTTCCTTATGCCAAATTAAAAAATCTGAAAACTGGAGTCCTACCAAAATAACTCTATTAAAAGTAACTTCACACCTATCAGATTATCTAATATGACAGAAAAGGAAAATAACGAATGTTGGAAGGGAAGTAGGAGAATTGGGAAATGAATGCACTGTTGGTACAGTTGTAAACTTATCCAGCCATTCTAGAAGACAATTTGGAACTATGTCCAAAGAGCTATAAAACTGTGCATACACTTTGATCCTGTAATATAACTACTAGGTCTGTAACGCAAAGAGATCCAAAAAAGAGAAATAGGTTCTATTTGCATAAAATCATTTATAGCAGCTCTTTTTCTGGTGACAAAGAATTGGAAACTATGGGCATGTCCATCAATTGGGGAATGAGTGAACACATTGTGGTATCTGATTGTGAGGGAATACTATTGTGCTATAAGAAATCATGAGCAGGAGGATTTCAGAAAAGCCTGGGAAGATTTAAATGAGCTGATGCCAAGTGAAGTGAGAAGAACCAGGAGAGGATTTCATGTTATTAACAGCAACATCATAATAATGATCAGTTATGAATGCTATTCTTAGCCATGCAATGATCCTTGACAATGCCAAAGAATTCATTATGAAAAATGCTATCCACCTCCAGGGAAAGAAGCGATGTAGTCTTAATGTAGATGGAAGCTTACTGTTTACCATTTTATGTTCTTTGTGTTTTTTTTTAATTCCTGAATATGTGTCTTGTTCCACAACATGGCAAACATGGAAATATGTTTTGCGTGATTGTACACATTTAACTACATCAAATTGTTTACTTTCTGAGAGAGAAGCGGGGAGACAGGAAGAGAATTAGGAACTCAAAATTTTAGAAAATAAATGTTAAAAATTATGTTTACATGTAAATAGGCTAAATTAAAATATTATTGGGGAAAGCAGTGCTTTCCTAGTGCATCACATAAGAATAAATGAACCTGTGATTTCATCAGTACAGTAGACTCCATGATGAGGACATTTCCTACTAACCCCAAACTTTCTCTGTTTTAGCATATTAGAGGATTGTCTAGAACAGAGATGTCTAACTCAAAGGAGTCTTTCTCAGATCTCTGAAGAGCTCTCTAAACTAGATTAGAATATAATTGTAAGTTAGTAAAATTAATGAATGTAAATACTAAACAAAATTAATAAAAAATACAACATAGATAATGTTAATTTGTGCTTTTTTAAGGCAATAGGACACCTGAAAGGATCCATTTCTATTCTGAGTTTGACACCATTGACTTAGAATACTCCTGAATGGTTATCATTCAGGGTCACATAGTAAGTGTGGAAACTTGAACTCAGTCCTCTGTCATGTTGCCTCTTATACCCCAATATGTGATCTAATCATGAGATCTTATAGGATAAAACAGCAACAGAATTACTAATATTTATTAGAGTCAGATGGACTGTATATTTGATTTTTGCTTTACTTTGAAGGGTAACATAAGGAGAAAAACATAGTTCAGTTTTACACAAACCTATATTCCCCTCTCCCCTCTCCCCCACAAAATACAGAGGTATAATTAATATTAACTGTTTGAAATGTGTTGCTGAATTTATTTTAAATTTTTCTTTAATTTCAAATAAGTAGTATTGATGGCTTTTCCCCCCATATCATAATCATTTTTAGATACCCCTGTTGGGTAAGAAGAAGAGAAAAACTCTCTCCTTTCTCCTGCAGGGGTCTGCTCTACTGGCAGCTCCCAGCCTTCAACATCTCCAACTCTCAAATAGATGAGCTGTTTCCCTCTGGATAATTCACTTCCTGGATCCTGCTGGGGTCTTCTTCATACAATATTTTGAGGGCTTAGCTATTTAAAGTTCTCAGAGACTTAGCTAATTTGTTTACTTACCTAATTTTGATGTTTTTGATTTGATGCTATCAGAAAGGTGTTTGAACCTCATAAAAAAATCAGGGTCCTTTTTACTATTAGCTCAATACCTCATTAACCCCTTGGGATTTTATTCTGGACCTTCTCTGCCTACATTAACTGAGGTGGATGGGAATGGAGGGTAGGGGTGGGAGTCACTCTATTATACCATTTAACTATGAATTTATACCTGGGCGTATGTTTTTCTTTACATTCTCTCAGTTGGTTATCTCATCAGTTCCATGGGTTTAATTATCATCTCTATAAAAATAGCTCTCATATCTATATAAAGATCCCTAGTCTTTATCCTAAGGATCAATCACTCTACTCCCCTTGTCTTTATCAAGTATATTTCAAGTGGGATAGCCAGTAGACATATCAAATTCAACATATCCATAGTATTTTATTTTGTCTAGGGTGATTTTAAATGGTGTTTCTCTTTCTAACTCTTGCTGCTGGGATGTGTTGGAAATATACAGAAATGCTGATGATTTATGTGGGTTTATTTTGTATCCTGCAACTTTGCTAAAGTTGTTGATTATTTCCACTAGCTTTTTAGTTGATTCTCTGGGATTCTTTAAGTAGACCATCATATCATCTGCAAAGAGTGATAGCTTAGTCAACATATCCAAAATAGAGCTCATGATCGATTCTCCCCCACAGGTCTACCCCACAAAAAGAAATCCCATCTCATGTTCAAACTTCCTATTCTGTTGAGGTCACCATCCTACCAGTCATTTCAGTTTACAGCCTCAGAGTTCTGCCTCATTCCTTTACACTTCTACATCCTATATATCTAATTAGTTTTCAACTCTTGTCTTTTCCAACCTTACAATATCTCTCAAATCTGACTCTTCTCTCTCTTCCCATAGTCAGCATCCTAGTTCAGGTTATCATCATATATTGTTAGATTATTTCAATAGCCTTCTAATTAATCTCCCTGACTTAAATTTCTCCTTTCTTTGATATATCTTTCATATTGAAGTCAACATGATTAACTCGTGATTAACAACTCAATTAATGAGCTTCAATGGCTTTCCCTTGCCTCTAGAGTCAAATTCCAGTTCCTCTAACTTTAAAAGTCCTTGACAGTCCTTCACCATTATCACCACCTTCCCCCATACCCTGAGCCAACATAGGTCAAGTGCATACTAAGACGGTGAAGAAGGTGGCACTGGGTCATTATCGAGAAGTACAATACCAGCCTGGGCAATGACTTCCACACCAATAAGTGTGCATAGGAGGAGATCTCCATCATTCCCAGCAAGAAGCTCCACAACAAGGTCGAGGGATATGTTATCATCTGATGAAGTGGATCCAGCAAGGCCCCATGAGAGGCATCTCCATCAAATTGCATAAAGAAGAAAGAGAAAGAAGGAATCACTACGTTCCTGAGGTCTCTGCTTTGGAGCAGGAGATCACTGAAGAGGACCCTATTACCAAAGAAATGTTGAAACTTCTGGACTTCGGTAGTTTGTCCAACCTGCAAGTTACCCAGCTCACAGTTGGGATGAACTTCCAAACACCAAGAGGAGCTGTTTAATATTTACTTTTGCCTTCTTTTCAATAAACTTGGGAACCCCCTAGAGCAGGGGTCGGCAACCTTTTTGGCCGTGAGAGCAATAAATGCCACATTTTTTAAAATGTAATTTTGTGAGAGCTGTACAGTGCTCACAGCGTGCGCTCCTGTAACAGTGCGCACTCCTGTAACAGCACCTGAAAAAAATTGACTTTATGGCTCCTGCAGAAAGAGCCATACTTTGCCGACCCCTGCCCTAGAGCATTGTCTTGTTCTTAGAATATTACTAGCAAGCCTTTATGTGGAGAGATTTTGGGTTTTCAGGACAGATTTTAGTATACAATTTGTGACCCCTGATGTTAGTGTTTTAAGCCATGCAGTTGTGACCCAGACCAGAGTCTCTTACTGTTGTGTAACTCCAGGCTGGTGTATATATGAGGTGAGGGTCTTCTGTGTCTCCCCATTCAGTAGTGTATAAAGGATCCTTTTAGTCCCTCTCCCAGCCACAGTGACTTAGTTTTATTGTCTTTATTTGAATAAATATTTTCCAATTTAAAAAGCCCTTGACAACCTGGTCCTGACCTTCATTTTCACATTATTATATACAATTCTCCTTTCTGGGGCAGGTAGGTGGGGAAGTGGATAGTGTGCTGGGTCTGGAGTCAAAAAGATCCAAGTTCAAATCCAAACTCTGATACGAGCTATGTTAACATTGGAAAAGTCACTGATCCCTGTTTGCCTTAGTTTCCTCATCTGTAAAATGAACTAAGGAAGGAAAAGGCAATTTAATGTCAAAAATTCTATCAAAAAATTCAACATCTTTTCCAAGAAAAGCCCAAAAAGGGTCGTGAAGAGACAGACACAAAGGAAATGACTAAACAACAATACTCTCATTCACATCCTTTATGGTCTATCCAAGTGGTCTTCTTGCTCTCCCTCACGTGACAATCCATCTCCCATCTTTGTGCCTTTGTGCAGACTGTCCCCCATGCCTGGAAAGCACTCCTACTTCATCTCTCACATTTGGAATCCCTGGTAAGTTGTGTGTTTTTCAGAATTCTGCTCAGCTGTCAGCTTCCACATGAAGCCTTTCCTGATCCATCTGCTAGACTCTCTCCTCTACAAAAATCTGATCTTACATTTATTTTGTTTATATTTATTTATGTGCATGTTGTTTTCCTCAATAAAATATAAACTCTGTGAGGGTAGAGATTGTTCCATTTTTGTCTTTATATCCATGAGACAAGCACATAGTAGCCACCTAATTAATGCTTGTTGATTGAAGGAATGAATTTTAAAAAAAGATTCCTGAAAGAAAAATTGATGTCTTTAAGCACTGGAAAGATTTGAAAACCTTTTGTTGATGAGTAACCGTAATTTCATAATGATTGTGAAAAATCAGACAACAGCCTTCACCTTCTCTTCCTTTTCTTCCTCCCCTTCCTAAAAGGGTAAATTTAATGCTATCATAGATTCTAACTCTAGCCATTCAGTCAAAACTAAGCTATTCATTCTGCAAAAACTAGGGGAAGGGAAGAGAGCAGTCACTAGGTATGCAAGATAATCATATAATAGTGGTTCTAGGAATAATCAGGCCACTGTGGGTATCAGGAATTTTAGAAATTGAATCACAAACTGCCAATGGGGAGTTTGGTAGTTTAATCAGATTAGGTAGCTAAGTGGCTTACTGGCTAGAGTTGGGTCTAGAGTCAGGAAGACCTGAGTTCAAATCCAGACTCAGACACTTACTAGCTTTTTGACCCTGGGCAAATAACTTTACCTCTGTCTGCCTCCATTTCCTCATCTGCAAAAATAAGGATAATAATAGCATCCATTTACCAGGTTGTTGTGAGGATCGAATGAGATGTTTATAAATGTGTAGCACAATGCCTGGCAAATATACAAATGCTCGATATTTGATTGTTTTCCTAGTACCTATAACAAAGAGAAACTTAATATTTTTTTAAACCCTTACCTTCCATCTGAGAGTCAATACTGTGTATTGGCTCCAAAGCAGAAGAGTGGTAAGGGTAGGCAATGGGGGTCAAGTGACTTGCCCAGGGTCACACAGCTGGGGAGAAACTTAATATTGAAGAGAGTATGAGAAAGCAGAAGCAGGCAATAATTTTGCAGATAAACCTCAGTGGGGTGTTATAGTCTGAAGAAGTTTGGAAGTCACAAGACATCAAAAACATATTGAAGTTCTAGGACACAGGCAAAGAGAATACTAGGTGATGAGGGAGAGGAGAGTCAGATCTCAGGGATAAGTCCCAGACAAAGGAAAGAGCATATATCTGGAATCAGAGGATCTTCATTTCTGTGTGACCTTAGGCAAATCATTGGACCTCAGGCGTTATCTGTTAAATGAATAAGTTGGACATAGTGAGCTCTAAGGTCCCTTCCAATTCCCTGTGATTATAAAATTTGGACTGCTTCACAGTTTTGCCTGGTGATGTCCCAGCTTTCTTCCCTTCCTTCCCCTGGGCCCAAAGGGAAAAGACAAATCAATTGTCCTTTAACTTCCTTAGGCCCCATCTAGCCCTGCCTTCATCCTTCTGTGGCTGGTGTGGTAAGTCAAGGAGGTAGGGAAGAGTGAGTCTGCCATAGTGAGGTGATGCCATGTTGATGCATAGCAAGGACAGTCTATATACAACAAACAGAAGCTGTGCATATGGGTATTTTATGCGTTCTGCAATTGCAAATGCAAGCACTTGGCAGCAGCTAGAGTGTGAATTAGTTATCACATCCTTCCCAAAATGACAGCCAAGAGCATCCTTTGATAGGGGAGAGATAGAGACCAAACTTTGTTTGGATGAATCTGTCAGATTCATTCCTGAGAGCAGGTTTTGATGGGAAAATGGAAGAAGGGAGGAGAGAACAGGATACTTTTCATGGAAGAATAAAAGTTAGGATTAAATAAGTTAATAATAAATTCATGAATCATAGATATAGAGCATGGGTAGCAGATGTTTGATGGCCCTCATTTTTGCTTTTGAGAAAAACGCCCTTGATCTCCATTGGAACATAATTCAGAGGAGCCATTAATCTAATCTTGTGTGGCATTTCCTAAATTCCTCTGTCTTAGAGAGTCAGTTTAGCTCGAATAAGAAATTATAAATTTAAAGCTAGAAGGGATCTACCCTAACCTTCTCACTTTGGAAATGAACTGAGGATGGAGTGATACAGTTTATACAAGGTCATGAGTACCAGACTCTAGATTCACACTCAAGCCTTGAACTTAAAAGCTTCTAAAATCTTAAAACAAACAAAAAAAATTAAGTAAAACAAAGCCAAAACAAACAAAAAAACCCCAACCAAACCAAAATTAAACTAATCAGAATGTTTTTACCTGTTCTTTAAATATTTATGCATTCTTATCATTTACTTTTTTTACTTTCTATTCCCATTTTTCAATTAAATGTAAAAACAATTAGGTTCATGACATTTAAAAATCTTCAAATCTGACCCAATTATATTACAGGTGAGGAAATTGGGGCTCAGATAATTGAAGGAATTTGTCCCAATTACACAGCTAATAAGTTTTTAAAACAAAACAAGCAAGAGGAATGTATTGCTAAGTCCTTGAATCTCAACTTTGACAGTTTTTTTTTTAAGATTTTGTTATTGTTTGGTCATTTTCAGTCATGTCTGACTTTTTATGACCCTATTTGGAGTTTTCTTGGCAAAGACACTGTAGTGGTTTGCCATTTCCTTCTCCAGCTCATTTGACAGATGAAGGAACTGAGGCAAATAGGGTTAAGTGACTTGCCATGGCATTCAATACACTGTGCCACTGAGCTGCCCTTTTAAAAAGGATAAGTACTGATCAAAAAGCACTTTTCCAGGATTTTTGGAAAACATTTCCAAACTATTACAATAAATCAAGCGTTTCTTCACAAATGTCCTATTAAACAGATAGTATGAGTATTATTATCCTCATTACAAAGGTGAGGATATTGAAGTTCATAGAGAATAACTGACTTGCTTGAGGTCTCCCCAAGAGTTAAGTGATTTGCTCAAGGTTAAGAGGGAATGGAACATCCTTCAGTATTCCCAGGAAAGTGTAACTCTGTGAAGGTTTATCAATTCATGACCTATGAGCCCGTATCCAGTTCAACCTTTATTGCTAGATCACACCAGTGATACAAATCCACTAGCAAAATCATTTATTTTTGACATGAAATAACGAAAAAGGGAATGAGCTAGTAAAGGACTCTCTCTTTACCTTTACTTCAGGAACATGTTCTTCTGCACCAATGTTTTGCTGCTTTTCATCTCTGTTGGCTACTAAGTCTCATTTAATCCAAACTCAAGCATCCAATATTCATTTTAAACCTTTGACATTACAAAATATTTCTCACCAGCAGACTACAATACAATGGAAAAAGCAATAAGTAGAGGGCTAGAAGATCTGGGATCAAATTCTAGCTATATCATCTGTATAACTATCACCTGTATTAAATAAATTTTCAAGTCACTTAACTTATCTGGGCCATCATTTTCTTATTTTCAAGATAAGGGAGTTGGATTAAATGTCTTCTAACATTCCTTCAAGCTGAAAATCTATGATACTAAGGAAAAAGGAAACACCTCTATATGGAAATCATACTCATATCAAAACTTATTAAAAATCTGCTCTGTAACAATTACAAGTAAAGACTCAAAGGAAAAAAAAAGTTTTTGCCTCCAAAAGAATTAAATGAATAACTAGAAGAAATTAAGCAAGAGCCAAAAGTAAAAGAAAAAAAAGTAAAAACTGAGGTGGAAATAATTAGAATAGTACTTTAGAAGAGAAGGTGGTTTACCTTACCCAAGAAATGTAATGTCTAAAAACTAGAACAGGCCAAAAAGAAATCAAAGACATAACTAAACAGCAGGGATTATTAGGACAAAATTAAAGGATATATATATATATGTACATATATATTATATATGTATATATATGTGTGTGTGTGTGTGTGTTATATAATATCATATTGAAGCAATTAACCTGGGAAATGGGTTATGGACAGATAATTTAAAAATCAAACTTTTTGAAAACCATGATTTAAAAAAGTCTGGACATTATATTTCAAGAAATAATAAATTATAACAGAGTATATCTAGTAAAACCACAAGACAGAGTAAAGATATAAAAAAATTCATCAATCATTTCCTGGAGGAAAGACCAAGGGGAAAAATCACAGGAGATGTCAGTCAAAATCTACCAGCTCCCACATAAAAGAAAAATGCAGTAAGCATCCAGAAACAAGCTAAGTAAGTAGAAGCTACTTACTTAGTAACTAGAAGCTACAGTTAGGATCACACAAAACCTGAAAACGGTATCAAGGAAGTTAACTTAGGAGAAAAAAATTAAATGAAAGACCTAGGGATGGATTGGTTCTTTCTGAGAGCTTTTCAGAGGGTAAAAAGAAGAAAAGGTACCTGGAGTGCAGTTTAAAAACTAGCTTAAAAAGAAGAATGTGGGAACTTTCAAAGTCTTATCACTGAAATATGTAAAAAGAATATACTAATATAGAGGAAAGGGAAGAGACATCAGATGACATCACTCTTATCTGAAATGGACAAAGAAGGTAGTTTACACACACATAAACACACTGAGACACAAACAACAATTTGGTGTAGAAATACATCAGATTCAACAGAAAAACAAGCAAAGATCAGGATTCAGGGGAATAGTTGAGGGAGATTAATGGGAGAATAAACTTCCTGGTCCAGAAAGAGGACAAAAGGAAAGACCTATACGTCTTTTAGGGATTGACATAGATTGCGTCTTAGACAACTAGGGAATGGCTGAATAAATTATACTATAGAAATATAAGGGAATATCGTGGACCAATTAGAAATGATGAAGGAGAAATTTCAGAGAATTCTTGGTAATATGAACTGATGCAAAGTGGGCAATTGAGAAGAGAGAAAAGAACAGAAAAAATTTGTGCAAGGACAACAACATACTATAGAAAAATAACCTTGAAAAACTTAAGAATTCTAATCAGACCAATTTGTGCCTCTCTAGGATTTATGGTGTAACATTTTACCTACCTCCTGACAGGTGATGGACACAAAGTATAGACACACATTTTGGGATGTGGCCACTGGGTGCATTTGTTTTACTTAACTATACTTATTTGTTACAAGATTTTTTCCCTCTTTTTTTAACTGGGGGTGGGCAGTGAGCAAGGGGAGGGTTAGCAATTATGTTTCAAACAGAGGGCTATTACAATGCTTTAAAATGCATAGAAGAGAACAGCAGTAAGTACAAAAACACAGAAAAAGATATTTTAAAAAGTGATAAATAAAATTTATTTTATACTTTTTAAAAAGCAAAGAGTATAAGACAGTCACAGTTTCATGTAGAATCTCCTTTGTCTTCTGCTGTACATATGAAAATGCTTGTTTAAGTTGTTTACATTCTGGATAAACATACAATTTTAAAATAAATCCAAGCTTATCACTGTTGGAGTTTTATGCAGGAAGTATTGCAGAAGGCATAGAAGACAATAATTAGAAGGCTGATGCAATAGCCTATATGAGAGGTGACAAATTTATGATCTAGAGTGAGTAGAAAGGAGATAAATATAAGAGATATCATGGAGGACCTGTCAACTGATTGGGAAGTTTGACTACATTATGTCATAGGTTTAAAAATTGAAAGTACCTTTATTTTTTTTAAAGTTTATTTAGAATATTTTTCCATGGTTACACTATTCATAATTTTTCCCACCCTTCTTCCCTCCTCCCTCACGGAGCTGACAAGCAATTCCACTGGGTTATACATGTATCATTGCTCAAAACCTATTTCCATGTTATATTTACAATAGTGATCTCTTAACATCAAAACCCCAATCATATCCCCATAAAACCATGTGATCAATCATATGTTTTTCTTTTGTGTTTCTGCTCCCACAGTTCTTTCTCTGGATGTGGATAGTGTTCTTTCTCAAGTTCCTCTGGATTTTCCAGGGTCATTGAATTGCTGCTAGTAGAAATGTATATTACATTAGATTGTGCCACAATATGTCAGTCTCTGTGTACAATGTTTTCCTGGTTCTGCTCCTTTTACTCCACATCAATTCCTGGAGGTCTTCCCAGTTCACATAGAATTCCTCCAGTTCATTATTCCTTTCACCACAGTAATATTCCATCACCATCAGATACCATAATTTGTTCAGCCATTCTCCAATCGATGGACAACTCACCATTTTCCAATTTTTTTGCCACCACAGAGTGCGGCTTTAAATATTTTTGTACAAGTCTTTTTCCTTATTATCTCCTTGGGGTACAAACACAGTAGTGATATGACTGGATCAAAGGGTAGGCATTCTTTTAAAGCCCTTTGGGCATAATTCCAAATTGCCCTTGAGAATGGTTGGACTAATTCACAACTCCATCAGCAGTGTATTACTGTCCCAATTTTGCCACATCCCCTCCAGCATTTATCACTTTCCTTTGCTGGCATATTGGTCAATCTGTTAGGTGTAAGGTTCAGCATTGTTTTAATTTTTATTTCTGTAATCAGGAGGGATTTAGAACACTTCTTCATGTGCTTCCTGTTAGTTTTGATTTCTTCATGTGAAAAATGCCTACTCGGGCTTGATTTTTTTTTTTTGGTAAATTTGACTTAGTTCCTTATATATTTGGGAAATTAAACCTTTGTTAGAGAGTTTTGTTATAAATGTTTTCCCCCAGTTTGTTACTTTCCTTCTAATTTTGGTTGCATTGGTTTTGTTTGTATAAAGCATTTTAAATTTGATGCAAAATCATTCATTTTACATTTTGAAATGTTCTCTATTTCTTGTTTGATCTTCAATTCCTTTGTTTCCCACAGATCTGAAAGGTATACTATTCTATGTTCACTTAATTTATTTATGATTTCACTCTTTATACTTAAGTCATTTACCCATTTTAAATTTATCTTGGTATGGGATGTAAGATGCTGATCTAAACCTAAATTTTCCCATACTGTTTTCCCATATTCTTAGCAGTTTTTATGAAATAGTGAGGTTTTTTTCCCAAAAGCTGAGATCTTTAGGTTTATCAAACACTAGCTTGTTGAGGTCATTTGACCTTAGTCTTTTCCATTGATCTACCCTTCTGTCTCTTAGCCAGAACCATATTGTTTTGATGATCACTGCTATGTAGTACAGTTTAAGATCTGGTACTGCTAGGCCCCCATCCTTCACATTTTTTTTTCATTATTTCCCTTGATATTCTTGGTCTTTTGTTCTTCTGGATGAACTTTGTTATAATTTTTTCTAATTCTATAAAAAGATTTTTTGATAGTTTAACAGGTATGGTACTGAATAAGTAGAATAATTTGGGTAGGATTATCTTTGTCTGGTATCATGATTGCTACTCCTGCTTTTTTTTTACTTACATGATGCATAATAAATTCTGCTCCAGTCTTTTACCTTGAATCTGTATGTGTCACCCTGTCTCTAATGTGTTTCTTGTAAACATCATATAATAGGATTCTGATTTTAATCCATTCTGCTATCCATTTCCATTTAATTGGTGAGTTCATCCCATTCACATTCAGTGTTATGATTACATGTATTGCCTTGCATCACATTATCCCTTTTAGATCCTGCTCTATTCCCTTTCACTCTGTTCCTCCTCACTAGTATTTTGCTTTTTGTTACTCACCTCCCACTTCCCACTCTGTTCAATTACCTCCCCCTTCCCTTGTCTTATTCCCCTTCTACTTCTCCGTAGGGTAAGATAGAATTCTATACCCCTCTGAGTATACTTGTTTTTCTCTCTCTGAGCCAGTTACAATGAGAGTAAAGTTTAAACATTACCTGTCACCACCCTTATCTTCCTCTTTCTGTAATGATTTTTCATACCCCTTTATGTTACATAATTTACCCCATTCTACCTCTCCCTTCCCTTTTCTCTCAGTGCAACTCACTCAGCCCTTGATTGATCTTTTAACATATCATTCATATGCATACATATCATATCATACACACATATTGTTCCATGTCATATTTACATATACAGCATATCATCATATATTATTAGGTACATCATATCAGCATAATCAGCTTACTTCCCCACCCTCTTTCTGGGTAAATTTCTTCTATCTTCTCTACTATTAAGGGTAATTTTTGAGAATTGCAGGTATTCTCTTTCCATGTAGACGTATAAACATTTTGACCTTAGTGAGTCCCTTAAATTTTCTTTCTTATTTACCTTTTTGGGTTTCTCTTGTGTCTTGTGTTTAGACTTCAAATTTTTAGGTCTGGCTTATTCCTCAGGAATGCTTGGAAATCTTCTATCTTATGGAATGTCCATTTTTTCCCCTGAAAGAATATACTCAGTTTTGCTGGATAGGTGCCTCTGAGTTGTAAACCCAAATCTTTTGCCTTTCTGAGCGTCATATTCCATGCCTTTCAATTCTTTAATGTAGAAGCTGCTAGGTCCTGTGTGATCTTGATTGTAGCTCGATGGTACTTGAATGATTTCTTTCTGGCTGTTTGAAGAATTTTCTCCTTAGCTTGGGGATTCTGGAATTTAGCTTTTATATTCCTGGAACTTTTCATTTAAGGGTTTCTTTCTAGAGGTGATCTATGAATTCTTTCAATTTCAATTTTTTTAATTTCTTTTTTTTAAGTTTAATTAATTAATTGATTGATTTAGAATATTTCCATGGTTACATGATTCATTGAATTCACTCACACTGTTCCCTTAAAATATATTAACTGAGAAGAGAAATAATGGGTAATCCCTGCTGCCACGAGAATACCTAAGAAAAAGAAAAACCCCAAGCATAGGAATATATGGAGTCTACTTTCCACTGCCAGAGGACCATCCAGGATGTTCCATGTCCAGAGTTCCTATAGATTCTTAACCTGAAGACTGACCCTGCTAGATACGTGAGCTAAACATCAATTTCTAAATTGGGTTGTACTACTTAAGTACCTTTTTCACTCAAAGAAAAACTGTTTTGAGCTTTTCCAAGGATTTTTGGGTTTTAAGCAGTCTTTGGTCTGTCTGGTCAGCACACACTGGCTAATAGATGTTTTATTAGGTAAACACACCTACCTATTACAGTAAGATATCCTGAGGGAAAGACAGGTAGATGACAGGGTTTTGTAAAGGTATTAGCTAGATGAAAAGCAGGGGTGGTTATTTTAAGAGTCTAAACAGCAGGATAAAGGGGTAAAGGTTTCAAGGGTAGGGAAAAGTATAATGCTTAATTGGTTATCAATATTTTTATGAGAGGAAAAAGAGATCAGAGCAGAGGCGATGGAATGTGAATGCTAGGAAGGGTCAGGTGACTAGAGACTATAGTGAGGAAAAATAGATTTAGGAGAGAGTGAGGGATAAAGAAAAATGGCAGAACAAGTGAATTGGGCAAGTAGAGAAATTGCTGAGTTAGGGGGCTTGTTGAGGTGAAACATTTGTAGGTGAGGGTGAAATCAAGGGCAGATCATCCTCTTGCATGGCTCATCATTAATTACCTCTAGGATCAATATAAACTTCTTTGCTAGGCATTTAGAGTTCTTCACAAACCTGACCACTTTTTATCTTTCTTTGTCTACTTTTATCTGTCTATCTTCATCTTTACCCATTGTATAAGAATATCCTTGTATGTATATATATATATATATATATATATATATATATATATATATATATACCCTTACCTTCCATCTTGGAACCAAGGCAGAAGAGTGGTAAAGGCTAGGCAATAGGGGTTAAGTGACTTGCCCAGGGTCACACAGCTAGGAAGTGTCTGAGGACAGATTTGAATCCAGGAACTCCCATCTCTGGGCCTGACTCTCAATCCACTGAGCTAGCTAGCTGTCCCCGTCCTTGTATATTTAAAGGGACTTCTTATGGAAGAGAGATTTGACTAGACAGATTTCAGCTAGATATAAGAAAAAAACTTAACTATTGAAGTCATCCTCTAATTTTATTAGGACTTCTCAGAAACTATAGCTTGCCTCAGGAAGAGGCGAGTTCATAGTATCTGAAGGTCTTCAAGTAAGGGCTCGATGTTATCAAGGTTGCACTTGTTCTGGATTAGATTGGACTAGCTAGACTTTGAGGTCTTTTCTAATTCTTAGATTCTGTGATTCTATAATTATGTAATCCTATGTGTTTTCTATTCTATGAAAATTTCCTCATATGCAATTTCAATTATATATGTCTTTAAAACTTAATAATATATTATGGATGTGTCATACTTTCCTATAATATACTTGTAAACTCTATTATGAGTTTATCACAGCTTTTGAAGACCCTTACATCATTAACCTTGCTTTTAGTCTATCATCAAAGAGAGTAGCCTGTGGTAAAATGGGGCTGCCATTCCCACTACCAGGACCACCCACTTCTGATCAAATACCACCTATAATGACGTCTGGTTGAAGCAGCAGAGTCTGGTTGAGGGAGGGAAAGGAAACAGTACATGTCAGGCAAGTCAGTTGCTGCTGCCACCTTAAGCATCACCCTCCTTCAGCAAAGTGGAGACATCCCAGAACCCTGAGTCCAAGGTCCAGGGCAATAGCAACTAGCCCTAAATCACTAGCCCTGCTTCTAACTTGACCATGGTAGCCATCATTGAGGCCAATAACTCATGTGGGAAAGGGACTTCTGCTCTGAACGCCACCAGTACCAACCTGAATGATTGTCACTAGCAGGTAGGTAGAGCTGAGATCACTGGGAATGGCTTGGCCCCACAGCCACTAAATCTGCTTCTCCTCTAGATCCTTAAAGCCATTGTCTAGGGAAGCAACTCTTGTGAAGATGCAATATGGCAACTGTCTCAGCAAGTGCTACAGCCAAAGCTCCAGAGACCCCCACCCACCCATCCAAAAAAGAAAGTTCTTACCATCAAACTCAGCACTGTCAAAGGCCTTAACTCCAGAAATATATATAGTCTTGCTGGTGGAAATGTCACTAAAGACACAATAGCCATCCTCTCTGCTACTATGCCTTAAGGATCACTTCCCCCTTTGATTTGTATCTGAAATTTCTTGCAGGTGTCATTTCCTTCTATTAGGATGTGAGATTCTTGAGAGCAACAACTAGCTTCCTTTTCTCTTTGTATCTCCAGTGCTTGGTATGGGACTTTGCAAATAGTAAATATTAATAAATGCGTTTTCATTCTTTCATAGTTTCCATAAATGTATACTGAAAGCATGGGCCTTAAATATAAGTAGGTAGACTAGTATTTAAAACATTGTCAGGATGGAGGATATATTGCCAATATAGAAGATAGATATTAAATAGAAGTATGGAGGAGCAGCTTGGTGACTCAGTGGATAGAGTGCCATGCCTGGAGATAGGAGGTCCTGGATTCAAATCTGGATTTCAGATGCTTCTTATCTGTGTAGGCAAGACACTTGACTCCCATTGCCTAGCCCTGGCCAATCTTCTGCCTTGGAACTGATATTAAGTGTCAACTCTAAGACAAAAGGTAAGTTTTTCTAAATAGAAGTAGGTCAACTATTAATTTAAGGCATTGCCTATTAGAAGCTATATTGCTAATATAGAAGATATAGAGGAAGGAAGGAAATAAACATTTGTTAAGGGTCTACTGTATGCCAGGCAATAAGCACTTTATAAATAGTATCTTATTTGGTCCTTACAATGATCCTAGAAGGTAGGTACTGTTATTATCTCTATTTTATAGATGGGGGAACCAAGCTAAAAACATTGAGGGATTTGTCCAAGACACATAGCTAGCAAGTGCTTGAGGCAGGACTTGAACTCAGGTCTTCCTGGCTCCAGGTCTGTATAGAGTTGGAAGAGATCTCAGAAATCATCTGTTAAAACACACACACACACACACACACACACACACACACACACACACACAC
>NC_058134.1:131137111-131178645 GCF_016433145.1 Gracilinanus agilis
ACTAATTATTATTTTTATTGCATTATGATCTGAGAAGGTTACATTTATTATTTCTGCTCTTTTGCATTTGTTTGCAATGATTCTATGCCCTATAACATGGTCAATCTTTGTGAATGTGCCATGTGCAGCTGAAAAGAAGGTGTATTTCTTTTTGTCCCTATTTATTTTTCTCCACATATCAATTAAATCTAATTTTTCTAGGACTTCATTCACCTCTCTTTCCTCTTTCTTATTTATTTTTCGGTTTCATTTATCTAGATCTGAAAGAGGAATATTTAGATCTCCCACTTTTTTTTACTATGGTTTTACTATCTATTTCCTTCTTGAGCTCTGCCAGTTTCTCCTTTATGAATTTGGATGCTATGCCACTTTGTGCATACATATTGAGCAGTGTTATTTCCTCATTGGTTATACTGCCTTTAATCAGGATGTAATAACCTTCCCTGTCTTTTTTAATTATATTGTAAGAGTGAAATTTGGGAGATGCCATCTAAAAGTATATATATTTTCTATGGACACGTGGGAACTATCAAACTACATTTCCCATGCTCCAACGGGTTTCCGTTTCTGGTTCTTTGGGCGTGGGGACGCCTACGTCTCCACGCAGAGGACAGTTTAAATCTCCCGGGGTCAGAAGGAACTTGCTCTTTTTTAGCTACCACTCTTGGCTAGCAGATTTCAGGAAGAGACAGGAGGTAACAATAATGGCTGGGGCGGCAGTTTTGAATTCTTAAAAGCACGTGGTCTAATGACTTTATCTATCAGCATGGCTTTAATTAAAATACTAATTTATATTATTATAGCAGCCTTTATTATTTTTTATCTTAGTAATTTCTATTTTTACTTTGGCTTTGTCAGAAATCATAATAGCCACTCCTGCCTTCTTTTTCTCATTTGACGCCCAAAAGATTTTGCTCAAGCCCTGAACCTTAAACTTGTTTATGTCCACCCATCTCATATGTGTTTCTTGTAGACAACATATGGTAGGATTTTGGTTTCTAATCCACTCTGCTATTTGCTTTCGTTTTATGAGCAAGTTAATCCCATTCACATTCAGAGTTATACTCATCAGTTGTGCATTTGCTGACATTTTCGTATCCTTCCCTATTCCTACCCCCTTTTTCTTATACTATTTCCTTTTAAACCAGTGGTTTGCTATTAAGCGGCTATCCTTTAAGCCCTCCCTTGATTAACTTCCCTTTCTACCCCCTCCCTTATTTTTCCCCTCTTTTTGTGTTTAAAGGCCTTATGAATTCCCTACCCCTTCTTCTCCCCTCCCTTTTTTTGACCTCCCCACTCCCCTGCTCCCCTTGGTTTATCCCTTCTGACTTTCTCAGAAGGGTTAGATAAGAGTTTTCTGTCCCAATGGATAGTATAGCTATTCTTCTCTCTCTGGGTTGATTACACTGAGAGTAAGGTTTGATTATTACCTCTTAATGCTCTCTTCCTCTCCTTCTTATAATAGTATTTGTCCCCTCTCCTTCCCATGCCCTCTTTGTGTGCAATAGAATATCCTATTTTTCTTATTCACTCAAGTTTCTCTTGGTGTCCCCTACTATTCACCCCATCTTTCCCATCCCCCATGTCATCTTAGATTATTTAGTGTTCCACCCTCTCCCTGTGAATTATTCTTCTGATTACTATAATAGTGAATACTAAAATAGTGAATAGAGTTGACTACAGAGAATTATACATAACATTTCTCCATATAGGAATACCAATAATTAGATCTTACTGAGGCCCTTAAAAAGGCAAATTTAAAAATTATTAGTTTTCTTTCTTTCCCCTCTGTATCTTATTTACCTTTTCATGTTTCTCTTGATTTTTGTGGTTGGATATCAAACTTTCCATTTAGCCCTGGTCTTTTCTGTGCAAATACTTGGAATTCTTCAATTTTGTTGAATGCCCATACTTTCCCCTAGAAATATATAGTCAATTTTGATGGGTAGTTGATCCGTGGTTGCAGGCCCAGCTCTCTTGCCTTTCTGAATATCATATTCCAAGCCTTGCGGTCTTTTAGTGTGGAGGCTGCCAGATCCTGTGTGATCCTGATTGGTGCTCCTTGATATTTGAATTGTCTCTTTCTGGCTTCTTGTAAGATTTTTTCTTTTGGTTGGAAGCTCTTGAATTTGGCAATTATATTCCTGGGCGTTTTCTTATCTGGATTGAATGTCGTGGGTGTTCTATGGATCCTTTCAATGTCTATATTGCGCTCTTGTTGTAGGACTTCAGGGCAATTTTGCTGAATAATTTCTTTTAGTATGGAGTCCAGGTTTCTATTAATTTCTGGTTTTTCTGGTAGACCAATGATTCTCAAATTGTCTCTTCTAGACCGGTTTTCTTGGTCTGTCACTTTCTCATTGAGATATTTCATGTTTCCTTCTATTTTTTCAGTCTTTTGACTTTGTTTTATTTGTTCTTGTTGTCTTGTGAGATCATTAGCTTCTAATTGCTCAATTCTAGCCTTTAGGGACTGGTTTTCGGCTATAATCTTTCGGTTTTCGGCTATGATCTTTTGGTTTTCGGCTATAATCTTCTGATTTTCCTTTTCAATCTGGTCATTTCTGGTGTTCAATTTGCTTATCAGTTCATTTGATTTCTGAGCCTCACTTTCCAATTTCAAGATTCTACTTTTTAAACTGTTATTTTCTTGCCAGATCTCTTCCATCTTCCTCAAAATCTCAGTTGTGAACTCTTCCATAGCTTGTGAGGAGTTTTCCTTATTTGAGGACGGTCCAGATACTTGTTTGTTCTCCTCCTCTGTTTGCTCAGTTGTCTGGATTTTCTCTGTGTAAAAGTTTTCGAGTGTTAAAGACTTCTTTTTCTTGTTGTTAATCTTTCTCTTCTGAACTTCCTGAGTCTGGGTAGCCATCATTAGCCCAGCAGCTTCTCAGCTTTATCCTTGTGCTCAGAGACTGTCTGCAGTCTTTTGGCTCCTGAGTTCTGAGGTCTGGTTTTTTCCAAGGTCAAGCCCCATGGTGGACCCCCTTGCTTGATCCTCTGCGGGAGTTTTCTTTACAAGTCTCAGGGCGCTGCTTCCACAGTCGTATACCCGTATGCACTGTTTCCCCAGTCAGGGTTTCAGAGCTTTAGCTTGTGGCTGTGTCTGCCTCCACCCACGCCTCCACCCAAGCCTGCGCTCTGTGCCCGTGCTCTGCGTCTGTGCTCAAAGTTCATGTGCATTCTTTAGCTTTTTGGGGTCCTAGATCTTGCTGCTCTCAGGAACAGGCCCTGGAGCTGCCAATGACTCAATGGGTGCCCCAAACTTGCTCTATTTCTTTTTAGCTGGCTTCGGTGCTATAGGTAGTGTGGGTGGAGGGGGTGGGGAGGGTGGTTGCTCAGCCTGTGATTTAGTGAGAGCTGTTTCACCCCTTTATAGCATGGAAATGTCCCAATTCCACGTACCTTCCATGCTGTGCCCTGTTGTGGGGTTCCTCCGTTTGTCTGGACTTGTTTTTATGTCCCCTTGAGGAGTCTTGTGTGTTTTGGTCAGGAGAGGTTAAGAGCTGCTTTTTACTCTGTCACCATCTTAACCTGGAACCCTGGGCATAACATTTTGAGGGCTTCCTAGACCTTGTCAATCCTTATTTAATCTTCCTTTATTCTCTTCCTCATGTATCATTAAACTTTTAATCAATTGGGAGCAGTGTCTGACTATATTTAGGGAAATACAACTTCCTCAAGCTGAGTTCCTCCTGCTTTGTAGCTCAAAAGTAAGACCTTTCCTCTGTCCCTTTGAACTTCAAAGACATTAAGCTTCTCCTACTTTCTCCTATTCAATTCTGTGGGGAAATTGTTTAGAGAAAGTTATCATCTTCAGGAGTTTAGCCTTTCCTGACTTACTGTCCTGGCCCTGTAGTTAACAAGTCCGTGCACCATTATCATATAGTAACTGATTTTCCAACTGCTTGGGCATAACAGTTTGAGGGCTTCCTAGACCTTGTCAATCCTTATTTAATCTTCCTCCCTCATTTCCCCCCTCCCACTAGGCTGTTAACTGCCCTAACTGCCCCCTCTCTTAGAGATCTTTGGGGGGGGAGGCTATGGAATTCTGAGCTGTGGCCTGAACCCCTCTCTGCAGTTAGAATTCCACTCTGCAATATGAATCTCACACCGGTCTGTCCATTATCGGCTTATCATGAACATCCCTCTCTTCCCATCTCCTCTTGACACACTCTAGTTCAATGCCACAATCATTTATTAAGCACTTGTTATGTGTCAGAGATTATGCTGGGTGCTAAGAGTAAAAAGATGAAACCAATGAATGCCTGCCCTCAGAAAGTTTGCTTTCTAGTGGGGAGAAATAACACATATACAAATTGATGAGATCACAATGGATACAAAGTGAATACAGAAGAGATTCAGATTACAGAGAGAGCACTTTATTTTTATGGCTCAAGGCCATCAGGAAAGGTCTCATGTAGGAGATGGGACTCAAGAAAGTAACCAGGAATTCTAAAGAGATTAGTGAGGATAGAGAACACTGGGAGAGTGCTCGAGGAAGAGGGGTAGGGAGAAGAGTAGGAGAGTCTGTGTAAAGCCAAAATGACACATGAAGGAAGCAGCAACAAGGTCAGTTTATGGATAGGAAACAGTTCATAACTAAACAAATGATAGCAAGAATCATACAGAATAAAATGGAATATTGCAATTTAATAAAGTAATACAAATTAAAAAGAAACAGGTACCTGGAAAATGTCTTTGCAGGAAATCACTCTAAGTCTCATATCTAAACTATATAAGATATGTAAGGAACTCATTGAAATTTATAAGTTTAAGAGTTATTCCTCCAATTGATAGAAACAGGCTATTTCCAAGGGAAGAAATTAATCTATCAATAATCAAATTTAAAAATCAAATAAAAATAAATCACTAATAATTAGAGAGTGTAAATTAAAGAAACTCTGAGCTCCATCTCAAACCTATGAGAGTGACAAAGAGGAAAATGATAAATGTTAGAGGGGCCAAGGAAAAGCAGATTCTCTAGTGCACTCTTAGTGGGGTTATGAATTGTTCCAACCATTCTGAAAAGCCATTTGGAACTTTGTCCAGAACATTATTAAGGTGTTAATACCTTTCTTGGTATTATATCCCAAAAGAAATCAAAGAAGGAGGAAAAAGATATTTGAGTACAAATGTATTTAAAACAGCTCTTTACTCGGTCAGAAATTAGAAATTAGTGGGGAATGGTTGAACAAACTGGCATATATGAATATAATTGCATCATAAGAAATGTTGAAAAGAACAATTTCAGAGGAAACTAGGAAGACTTATGAACTGCTCCAGAATAAAGTGAGCACAACAAGGAGAGCAATCTATACATTTATAACATCATATAGAAGAAGCAGTTTTGAAAGTCTTTGAAACTGATAATGCAATAATAAACCAGAAGTCCAAAAGAATGAAGATTAAATATGTTTCTCACCACTGGATTGAGAAGTATTGAAAGGGACATAAGTTTTTGCATGTGGCTAATGTGAGGATTTGTTTTGATGGACTAGCTGGCTATGTATTCAGGGATTTGTTTTTAAATTCACTCTATAATGGGGATAGAGGGACAGAAAGAAGAGTGGATGAAATAATTAATTTAAAATGCTGGTTAATTAAAAAATACAAAATTTTAAACTGATTGGAAAGTTCAGAAAAAGAACTAGATTTGGTGGAAAGATGATGAGTTGGGGGCATGTGGAGTTTGAGATATTTGTGGGATATCCAGTTGGACATTTTCAATGTACAAGTCATGATATTGGACTAGAGCTCAGGAAAAAGTTTAGGGCTAGATATATAGAGCTGGGCAGTCATCTTCAAGAGATGGTAATTGAGCCCCTGGCAGCTAATGAAATCAACAGGAAATAAAGTAGAGAGAGAAAGAAAAGAGGACCCATGATAGTTTTAGTAGGTGACCTAGCAAAGGAGATTTATAAATAGTAGTCAGATGGATAGAGTAGAACCAAAAGAAAGCAAGTATCATAAGAAGATGAGAGCGGGTGAGATTTATACATACAAAAGGGCTGGCCTTGGCAAAGAGGTCATTTCTTCCATAATGTATAAGTTAAAGGAAACAGTACTGGGGAACCAGTCTGCCCCACTTCCAAACTGGTCGCTCTGCCTGACATAGAAATGACTCCATCCTGACACCATCTTACTGAATGGTGAATACATACCTAGGACCACCATATCTTGAAGAGCCCCAGCCATGCTACTCATTTTCCTTCCTGCTAACTCTCTCATATGCTTTCTCTCCATATAGCTGCCTTGACTCCCACATCTTTATATTTTCTTTTCCCCTTTTAATGTAAATTATTTGAAGGGAGGGACCATTTTGTTATCTTCTCTTTGTATTCCCATCACTTAGAGTGCCTGATAGGTAGTAAACATTTTAAAATGTTTTATCTATTGAACTTTAGGGAGAAGCTAGGTGGTACAGTGGATAAAGTGGTGGGTCTGAAGTCAGTAAGACTCATCTTCCAGAGTTAAAATATGGCCTCAGACATTTACTACCTGGGTCACCTTGGACAAGTCACTTAAATCTATTTGCCTCAGTTTCCTCATCTATAAAATGAGCTGGAGAAGAAATGGCAAACCAATCCAGGATCTTTGCCAAAGAAACCCCAGATAGGGTAACAAAGAGTCAGACACAAGTGAAAAATGACTGAACAACAGTCTGGGACTAAGTATCAAAGGGATACAGAGAGTGAGAGGGAATGAGAGTGAATAGAATGTCCTGAATCTAGTCCTACCTTATTTGATTCAATATCTCCATGTCTACTTTCATCACCTGTTGGTCTGGGTGTGGCCAGGGGTGGCAGCACCCTCATGGCAGGAGTAAAGCAGGAAGCTCAGCTCAATTCAGCTGACATTTACTAAGTACCTATCAGGTAAAAGATCCTGAATACTGCCTTTTGGTTTGGTATGTCAAAGATTTGCATAGAGGAGGTAACACCGGAGTTGAGGCTTGAAGGAAGTAAAGAATGCCAACAGATGAAGGCTGATCAAGACTCAAGGAGAATAAGGATCCATTCCAGGGATTGAAAATGTCATGAACAAAAGAACTAAGACAAGAGAAAACAGAAGAAGATGAAAAATAGTTAAAACATCTGGTTGATCGATTCAAATTTTCATTTTCTCCTGGTGGTTTTGTTGGTATACTGAATATCCTGTCAGCTGGGCCAATGAAAAGAAATAGAGATTGAGAATAAAACAGAGGTTGGCAGTGGGTGCCTAAACTCAAGGTGAAGCAAAATAAATTTCTTTTATTGATTTATAAATGTTTGTCTTTTAATTTCTAGAGAACTGCTACTATACAAGAAGATAATGGGAGTTGAAGGTCCCTTATTCATGCTATTCCAATTTATTCTGAAAATCTTAAAAGGTGAAAATGATTCATGCATGAATTGCTACCAAATATTTGATTATTGAAATGGATCAGAAATGTTTACTAGGTAGATGAATTTGCATCTACACAATCTACTGGTTTCACAAACATGGTTTTTTGGTAAAATACAGGAGAAATATTTGCTCTTTTGGCAAATATTATAAGCTACTAGACAGGGTTTTTTTCCTGTCTACAGAAATTTGATAATCATTTCTGCTCTCTCTACTAAGAAACAACCCGATATAATGTCTAGCTTGATTGATTTGTAGTAGGAAATGCTTAAGTTCAACTTCCATCTCTACTGTAGTTCAGGAATACTTCTGTTCACTTCCTACCTCTGACACTCACTAGTTTATGTAGTAGTGTGACACTAGGCAAGCCATTTGACCTCAATTTCCTTATTTGTAAAATGGGGACAATAATAACCTATAGTATATATCTCAAAGGGCTGTCATGATGTTCAAATGAAACAATGTAAAGTCCTTTGTAACATCTTTAAACATTATATATGTACATTAGTAAAAACTAAACTGATTCTTCCTTTGTCTTAACCTCAATTTGCTGTGTAGATTTAAGCTTCATTTATGTGTTTGTTACACACACACACGCACACACCCCACTAAAAAAAGTGGGGAAAAAGCCATTTCATTCAATACAGCCTAGTTTGGAGCTAATATTTATTTGCTAAAGTAAAGTCAATTAAATGTTTTAGTGTTGATCATTACTTCCCTCAAGATAACTTTAGAAGATTCTGCAAGTTCAGAAAATAAAGACAATCTGTCCTCTTTCAGGATGTCATTCAACAACATTTAGCTTTTAGTATTTAGCTGAGAGTCTGGGTATATTTTAATGGGGATGGGGGTGGAGACGAGGAAACCTTTTCTCTGTGATCCTTCAGAACCATCTGGAATGCACATGAGATTAGTTCACCACCATTGTCTCTCCAAATCATCAGGCTGTTGTTCCAGGTGTGTGAAGTGCCTATGTGGCTTGGGTTTAATACTTGATTTTCATTATACCCAACAGCTTGGTCCTTTATTCTCTGAGGGATGTATTTTCAATACCGCAGGAGTTTCTTTATGCTCAATCAAATACATCTTTATAAACATCAGTTCAACTGGTGCTAGTCCTCAGGTGGGTTATGGGGATGGATGGGAACAAGGGCAATGTGTAGGCCTGAGACTTTTCAAAAGTAGCATTATTTCAGCAGTAGGATGGATTTCTTTTACCACGTCCCCCTCCAAAAAACAAAACAAAACAAAACAAAACAAAACAAAACAAAACAAAACAAAACAAAACCAGACATTCTCTATCCTAACATTAATAATGAGGCTACAGAGTTTCCCAAGGACAAAGTCAAAATGCACCATGAGTGAGACATAGAGGAAAACAGAAAAGGAAAGGAACGAAAAGAGTCAAAGTTAATATACAACTTTAAGAAAGAGTAAATCAAATGAATGAGCAAGAAAAAGGAGATGACCATAAAGGGGAATGATTTCCACAAGAGGGAAGGGCCGTTAGTAATTTTTCTAACTTAGATTTAGCATTTATCATGATTAGAAAGATGAAGAAAAAGCCTAACAAAAGTCAAACCATTACTATCATATTTAGTTCGATTCATGCAGCAGACATTTATTACATTGGAATCGGAACATTTCATTTACATATTCATTGAAAGATTTTCCTAAATTCTGTTGATGTCTCTCCTTCCATTGATTCTTCTCACCGGAGGGTCCTTCCTCTATGTAAGGATCTCATTGGTAACTCCAAAGAAATATTGAGGGTCTCTGGAGGGTGCTAACAGGCATCCAGAAAAAGAGTGTTGTAATCACTGGATGAAAGTTATGGCCAACTTTCTAATCTCTAATCTGCCATGCGCTTGCACTATGGAGAAGGGTACAAGTATTTAGCATAGGGTCTAACAATGGAAGTCATCGCAGATGTAATTTAATCCAATTTTCTCTTTTTAACATGTGAGTAACTAAAGTTCTGAGAGGCTGTAACATGCTTAAGGTCACATATGTGATTAATGGCAGAGGTGAGCTTTCAATGCAGGTCCTTTGGCTTCAGAGTCAGTGTCCATACATTCAAAATAATTGTAGGGGGCAGCCAGGTAGTTCAGTAGATTGAGAACCAGGCCTACAGATGGGAAGTCCTGGACTCAAATCTGGCTTCAGACACTTCCTAGCTGTGTGACCCTAGGCAAGTCACTTAATTCCCATTGCCTACCCTTTACCACTCTTCTGCCTTGGAACCAGTACTTACTGATTTTAAGACAGAAGGTAAGGATTTACAAAGAAAGAAAGAAAATAAAAAATAAAATAAAATAAAAGTAATTATAACAAACACACAAAAATAAGCATTTCCACATATATAGCACACACGCAGCATACACATATTTATCTATCCACTGACTGTTCTATTGATCTATTGATGAATCTGTTTTAATACCTTTTTAAAAAGTAGGCAGCACATTCATATACTGCATTCATTACTGTCCTGTTTATCTGGGCTTCCTTCTGAACTTTTGTACTCCTTTGTACATTTTTTAAAAAATGTATCAAGGGTACTTTTTTCTGGAGAAGTGCATCAGTACCACTAACTACCTGTCCCCAATCTAGTCTCCCAATTAAACAAAGGTAAGGAAAAGAAAAAAAACCTTTGTAACAAATCAGAAAAAAGAGAAAAAAAGATCCCAAAAATGTGTGTCTCTTTCATCCTCTCTCTATCAGGTGATGGGTAGCATGTTTCATCGTAAGACCTTTGGAGATATGGGTCGTCATTGATCAGAGTACATAGATCTTTCAAAGTAGCTATTCTTTAATATCTTAAGCTAACATTTACAGAAAACAGTAACTTTTCCAAAACTCAACATTTTGTTTCACAGTTAGGACTTCCAATCCATTCTCCTAGCATGTGCCATTCACGTAGGGTACATTGGAACTGTGTTCTGATCAGATTGTTGGGAGATTCTGATCAGATTGTGTGTATGACACACAACCCCAAGTTAGGCTAACTGGGTTCTTATTGGACCTGTACCGTTTCTACTCTTTAATAGACAACATTGGGAAAGAAGATAGAAGAGCTGTAATTAGGACTGGGCAATCAGGGATTTGATTGAGGGTGTTGAATTTTTTTTATAAAAGTTGATTAATTAAGTAGTTTATTTGTTACATTAAAATTCCCACATATCTCCTACCTTCCCTACCCTACCCATGCTACAGAAGGCATCATTTGACAAAAAGATATACATATGTATAAAACTGTCTTGCTTGTTTCTATTTATCAATTCTTTCTCTGAGATGGATACTCACAAGTCATTCCTCAAACAATATTTCTGTTGCTGTATATAATGTTTTCTTGGTTCTATTTGTTTCGCTCTTCATAATTTCATGTAGGACTTTCCATGATTTTTAAAGAATTAACCTGTTTGTTATTTCTCATGATGTAATATTCTCTCACAATCGTATGCCACAACTTGTTTAGCCATTCCCCAGTTTATGGGCATCCCTTCAATTCCAGTTCTTTGCTACCATAGAAGAGAGCTGTTATAATTATTTTAGAACACATAGGTCCTTTTCCTTTTTCTCTAATCACTTCAGAAAAGAAAATTACTCATCTTACCTCACATTTATGTGTCTTAGTTTTTTTCACCTGGAGAGTGAGAGAATAAGACCAGATAAATAATCTCAGGGGGCTGAAATTTAAAAGGCACTGATTGCACTTATACTTCTTCAGAAGGTAGGAATAATTTAATATAATCCCTATTTAGAATAACTGGTTTAAGTAGGAAGATACCAGAATAAATGAATGAATATGTAACAAGTCCCCTGCTCCCAAACTCATGATATTCTTTGCTTGCTCCATAGAAACTGTACAAAAACTTGAGCATTCACAAATATCCTTAATCTGCTTCATAGACTGATTGTTGTTTAGTTGGAAAAGTTGATGAAGCATAGTGCTGTGCAGACTAAAGAAATGGCTTCTGATTCGTGGTCCTCTTTCACATTCCAGCCAACAAAATAAAACTTTAGGTGGGGAAGAGATCCTTCTTTAACCCAGTGTAACAGCAGTAGGTGCTATCGCTTCTCATGTAGATCAGTCTCAACTAACTAGACTTCTATTGAGCCCCTCTGTTGCTTTTGTCTCTCTTGTATTTTTCCTTCCTTTAGCATCAACCCTGTGAACATTGAAAGGTACTGGAAGGACTGGGAGTGCCAGAAAGAGGCAACAACAACTTTTGGAGTGGTTGCCATTGCAGCAGTAACACAAGCAGCTAATAGGAGTGGACAAGTTGCCATTAGAGAGAAAGTATGGTCACTGGAAAGATCTTGCTTCATGCTTGGACTGTGTTCAGTGGAAGCAAATGTCAAATGGCTACTTAGCAGCTTTGCAAAGAAAGGGAGTGCCAATGAGGCTCAAATTATACTAGAGGTGACAGGTTTGGAATGCTATGATTCTTTAAGGTTGAATATTCTTTTTACTGTGTGAGAATAAGCAACCTGTTTGAAACTTGATTTATGTTATATATTGTGATATTTTGATGTATTATTATTATCCTTTACTTCTCCCTCTGTGGGAGGTAAGGAGAGGGGGTGCTAGACTAGAGGAGAAGGAAATAAACATTTATACAGTGTCTACTATTTGCTTGGAACTATGGTAAGTACCTTTTCTAATATTATCACCTTCGATCCTTACAACAGCCCTTTGAAGTACATGCTGTTATTATCCCCATTATACAGAGAAAAATGAGGGAAACAGCTTACATGACTTGCCCAGATTCACACAACTAGTAAGTGTCTGAGACAAGATTTGAACTCAAGCCTTCCTGACTTCAGGGCAGCTACCTGGCAAGGGAGGTAGTTAGGTAGACCAATGATGGGCAAACTGTGACCCTCCAGCCCCAAGACATTCTTAGTCTGACGAATACAATGAGTAAGATGCAATACAATGAAAATTCAAAAGAGCTACCTTAGAAACAGACTGACAGATGGGCATTTCCTTTCCTTTGGCCCCCTCTTTAAAGTTTGCCAGTCACTGAGGTAGACTCATCTTCTGAATTCAAATTTGGCCTTAGACACTTAATGTGTGACTATGGACAAGTCCCTTAACCCTGTTTGCCTAAGTTCCTCATCTGTAAAAATAAGCTGGAGAAGGAAATGGAAAACCACTCCAGTGTCTTTGCCAAGAAAACTCCAAATGGGGTCACAAAGAGTTAGACATGACTGAAAGTGACTGAACAACAACTTCCTGACTTTGGTCCCAGTGCTCTATCCCCTGTACCATCTACCTTCTATAAGGTAGATTTGTTCTTTGGGATTTTCATGTAAAAGGAGAAAGAAACATTAAAGAACCTCAATTTTCCCTTATGTGAAATAAGGCCAATGAACCCTGAGCAAACTTTAAGGCTGAATAAAGGACAAAGATAGGCTTTGTGGCCTCAGATAAGTGATGGTTGGTGAGCTACTAAGCTAGAAGTAAGTAAAGAACATTTTAAGTCCTTATCATCAGTCAAATTCTAGGCAAAGCCCTGGTGTTATAAGTTAGAAAGCCATCCAGTCCTTGCCTCCAAGGAGCTTACATTCTAATAGCAGAGACAACACATATAAAGAAGGGGGACCCAAGAAAGGGACCTATTGCAGACGAAGCCACTAAAATGGTTAGAACAAAGTAGTCCATTTACATACTCTTTCCAATGGCAATGGTACTGTTGTCTTCTTGATAATCCTCAGCGAAAGAGGTGGTGAGTAAGGAATAGTGATGGTAGAGGACCAGGCAGGTGGCATGGGGGAAAATGACCAGGTGAAGATAAGTATATATATTTTCCAGGAATACAAAGCTGAGTGATTTTAGCTTCTCCTAGACATGGGCTCTGGTGGTCCAATTTGGGGAGTGGAGTGGTGAAAATGTTTAGGGAATGATTTCCCACATCTGGCTCTTTCAGTCTCCTCTTCTTTGTGTCCTAGGATTTTGGCATCTTCTCTACACCAACCCCCTACCCAAGGATTTAGCTTTAAAAGTTGCCATGAGGAAGGAAATTTGGGATTGCTAGCATTTGATTAGAAAAGAAAACAAACTCCTGGTTATAGTTTTGGAAAACAGCATTTCTTACAGGAGATCCCTCCAAGCTTACTTAGTAAGGAGAGTCCCTAGGAAGCATCTCTCCTCTTTTCTACAAAAAATATCTAGAGAGAAATGGAGGCAGACACTCTTGCATTCTAATCCTTTGGTTTCCTGTGGCAGAATGGTAGATATGACAAAAATTTTCACATTGAATTTGCATTGGTAGGATAGATCATCCTCATCCCTAGACAAAAAAGATAATGCAAAATAAAGATGGACCTGCATAATTGGCCTTTCCCAAGCATGACTGGTATTCTGCTTATCACTAACTTTTTAGAGTTTCTAACTGGCAGCTCTGACTTACAAGGTAATCTTATGAGTTTTACTCCATAGTGGTCTGAGACAAAACCTTTCCCATTTTTCTTGAAGAAGTATCCCATTAGGCAATTTGTCCATCTTAGAGGGAGTTATATTAAAATAACCAGGTGCAGTCAATTTCTAAAGACTGCGTTTCTGGGTAATTATTCTGCATCTTAGGCGGCAAGAAGCCCAGTTTGATTCTAACCAGAATAAAGGTGTAGTCATTTTCTGGGAAAGTACTGGTATTTATGAATTACTGCCACTGTCAAAATGAATTTGTAAATCTGATATCAAATGAAGAATCATATCCTTCCACTTATTGGACATAACTGTGACAACCCTCAGAGGCAGATTGAGAGCTATATATGGGTTTTCCATCTTCTAAAGTCACTTCATAATTAAAAGGCAATGGCATCATAATGGGTCATTGTACGTTAGCAGGGCCCCGCAGCTAGGGAAATGGCATGGAAAGATCATGGCATTTAAAGAAAATAAATTTAAAGAATAGACCTACTGTGTGAGGTTTGGTCAATTACAAAATGCTGATCATTCATTTGAGAGCACCTTCTATCTCTGAATAATAATAATAAATAATAATAATGACATGCTGCAAGATGTAGTAGATAGAATGCAGTGACCAGGTCCTACCTTTCACAGATATTTAATGTGTGACTTTGGACAAAGGATCTAACTTATCGGTACCCCAGGAGACTGAGACTATAAGTTGTGGATCATGGCTACATGCATTCATAGACAGAGTACTTTACCAGTAGCTTATAATTATTATGATGAAAGCTAGCCCACTTTCATAAATTCTACTACAATTAATATTTTTTCTTTAACTATGTTATCACCAGTACCTCGACCATTGTTCCTGTTAATCATATGTTATCTAGGAACAATTAATAAATTCTCAAAGACGCAACTCACTCTACTGAAAGACTTTCTTCCAAATCAATCTTACCCTTCTCTGGTTCTTCAAAGCCAATGGATTTATTGGGCAGGGATAGGTTTAGAGAATGGACCTGTCCTTTTGGGCAATAGCACTCCTCTGATGAAGAAACTTCTGGCAGTTCAAGTTTGCATATTCTCAACAAGTTATTTCTTGAAGAATTAACTTAGAAAGATTAAATGAGTTGGTCAGGGTCACACAAGCAAAAGGAAGATTTAAACCCCAAACCCAGATCATCCTGGTTCTATGACAGGTTCTCTACCCACTGTGCTAGGCTATCACATTTGGAAGGCTAATTAGGAATGATATTGAGACTTAATGTGAGCTCCTTATAATAAAATGCCTCAATTCCTTTGTATCATTCGTAGCCCTCCTTTCTCATGCAGTATAGTGGGTTAAACATGAAATGTACAGACAGTAGACATGGTTTGAATCCCACTTCCCACACTTGCTGTCACCTTGAAAAAGTCATTTAGGAAGTTGTTCAGTTGGGTCTGACTCTTGGTCACCCCATGGATCATATTATCCATCAATTTTCTTGGCAAGGATACTAGGATAGTTTGCCATATTTTTCTCCAGAGCTATACACAACTAATAAGTGTCTGAGACTGGATAGAAACTCAGATCTTCCTGACTCCAGGCCCAGTGCTCTATTCACTGAGCCACTTAGCTATCCCCTAGGCTAACAGAGAATAAGTGACTGGCTCAAGGTTACACAACTGGTATGTGTTTGAGGCCATATTTGAACTCAGGTCTTTCTGCCTGTAGGCTCAGACTTATCCGGTGAGACTTCTAGCTGCCTCTTCAGAAGCAGGGAAGTCCTTAACTTCACCATTTGTTAAACAGGCATAATTATAGCACCTACTTCACCTGGTTGTGAAATCAAATTAGTTAATGTATGAAAAGCTTCTAGCTCTATATAAATGTGTAATATTATAATTGTCACAGATGCCAAAAGGATAATTTGCTCATGACTTACCACTTTTCCTGGTAGTTCAGTTGGTTTAGTTGGTCATGAAAATGAATGAAGGAGTGGTCCAGAAGCCTCTGTTATCCAGCTTGTCAATACTCTTCTTAAACTGTGGCATGCAGAATTATATTTAAAACATGAAACGTAGTCTAATCAGGACAGTGTACAAAGCAACTTTCGCCTCCTTATTCCTGGAACCTATTCCTCGCTTCATCAAGCCTAGGAAAATGTAATGCTGAGGTTGACTCATATTGACTTTGTAGCCCACTGAATATCCCAGATCTTTTTTTTTTCAGGAAAAACTATTCTTTAACTATGCCCACTCCCCATCTTGTTCTTATGAAGTTAGATTTTGTAATATCTCCTGTTCCTGTTGAGAAATGTTGATTTATATTGAACTTGTGGTTCACTAAGCCTCCCAGATCTGCTTTCTAATTTGCCACCTTTCCCATATTTTATAGATGAAATTGAACTTTCATATTCAAGCATTAGACTTCATTATTTTCTCCTTTGATTTTCATCAGATTAGATCCAGTCCAGGGCTCTAGCCTGCTAATATCTTTTTTAATCCTGGCTCTCCCATCTAGTATATTGGCTATACCTCCCAACTTTGTAATTTTATGAGCACACCATTTATACTTTTATTCAAATCACTGAAAAAAAAATAATATTAGATAGAAAGGCTCAAGAACAAATCTCTGGGACACTGCAAAAGACTTCCTGCCAAACTGACTGAGTAATTTAGGATTACTAAGACTCTGGGCAGTCAACCAGTATGGAATTCCTCAGATTGTATTATTGTCTAGTCCACATCTTTCCATCTTTTCCATAACTTAATCCGTAAGTAAATTTTTCCTTGGAGGCTAATCTCCCAGTGGTTTAGCAAGGTAAAGAGAATAACTCCCTATTATTAGAAGTAGGATCCTCCCAGGTCCAAACCTGGTCCAAACTATATGCCTGGACCCTGAACTGCAGGACACTTGTAGCATTATATCCCAAGTTCCCTGGGCAATTCCTTAGTTATATTAAGAAAAAGGATCGTGGAGTCTGTGAGCTGTATAAGTTGTCAGAGGTGACACCTAAAAGTCCTCCTGGGGTGGGAGAGCTCTCAAAGCCAAATCTCTTCCTTCAGGTTTGCAGAATAGAGAAATTTTCTAGTCATGCATTCTTTTTCTCAGCCTTGCCCATATACCTGGATAACAATACTACCAACAGCATCATCCTCTCATGAAGAAGATGGCAATGTACTGGCTTTTGTTAACTCACTGAAACTTAGAGAAAACCACATTTACTAAAGATGGTGAGTGTTAAAGAGCAGATAGTTGCAAGTTTGGGGCTACCTTGTGATTGTAAAGTAAACTCACAGTAGAGAGCCCTTCACTGAATAGTAATAGCAACTATTGCCCATGGACAGCTGAGGTTAATGTATCTTTATATGAGATAGAAAAATCCAATTGCTATCAGTCAATCAGAACAAACTTTTAGGCAGGCATTATTGCATAATCATTCTACTGGTGTATATTTTATAGGCCACTACAATTGTGAAATGCTGATGTATAAAGGTAAGCAAATTTGATAGCCTACATACAACCAGTGAAAAATATTGAATAGAATAAAAGCTAGGCATTATTCTTATAAAAGAGGGTGTGGATGTGGTGGAAAAGGGATTAAGAGTAATTAAGAAAATCAGGGTGGAGATGCCAAATCAACAGGTCAATTGAGTGAAGCAAGTTATTTTAGGTGAAAATATTTCATTCAACCTAGACATTTTATACTGTACATGTTCATTAAAAAAAATACATGTTTTTTTTTATTAGGCCACTTCTAATTTCTTTTATGGTAGGGAGCTCCTCCCAATTTTAATCTGTACTTTAGGGGCTGAAGGGATCAGTTACTTGTCAAGGACCTTATAACCTTTGTATACTGTAAGGATCTTGAACTCAGTTTTCACCCACCTTAGGCCAGTTTGCTATTGACTCTCTCTCTCTTTCTCTCTCTCCCTTCTTTCCTCCCCCACCTCCTCCTTTTCTCTCCCTCTTTTTCACTCTCCAATTCTCTTTCTTCTACTCTTTCTTTCATTTCTTCTTACTCTCTCCCTCTCCCTCCATCTCTGTCTCCATTTTCATTTCTACATCCCATTTCTGATTCTTTAATTCTGTGTCTGTCTGACTCTCTTTCTCTCTATCCTTACACATACACACACACACACACACACACACAGAGCCATGATTGACTATTATTTTAATTCTATGAAGTATTCACCTACAGATTTTGATGATGCTATTCTTTTGAAAGAGAATAAATCCTTTCACATATTCCAATTGTTTGCTCTTCATTCAAGTTTAGAGAAAACATTTTCAACACTAAGGATACGGTTGTACATTTAATATTTTTTCATTTATCAGATAGGGCTATGTTTTCTTTTAAATATGAAACACTCAGGAAAAAGAGTGATTGTGTTATCCTTATTTGTATGAAACTCCATTTGAAAAAAATGGTATGACCTCGGATCCTGCTTACCAATGCTCAGCCAAAAGAAATACTTTCTATTGATCAATCTAATTAGTGTCCTATTGGCAGAGCCACAAGGATGGGAATGACCTGGGTATTGTCCCAAGGTATCAAAACCTAAAAAGTTCCAAGAGTACTGTATACTTATTCAGCATGTAAAGTGCATTTTTGTTTAGCATCTAGCAAGCAAGACTAATTAGTTGAAACTAGAAGTAACTAGATAGGAGTGCTTCCTTCCCTTAGTGATTGAACTCTGTAGGAGTTCTTACCTGGCCAGACGTTGTGCTGCTTTTTCCCCAAGAAGGACCCACCCTGGTGGCAATCTTATGATGTCCCAGGATCTCTGGATTTCTCTTAAAAAGTTATTTTAAGAGTCCTCTTTATTTTGCTTGAGCCAAGAGCTTACATCAGGCATCAGAATTTCATGTTACAACTCTAGATAACAGGTACTACTCTACTCACCTTAACCCCAACTCTTCACATTACCTTCATTATTAGACATTTTTAATCCAATAGATCATTGATTCAGGTTTTGTAAAATGTCTTTGAACAGGTCAACATTTCATGGGATACAAATAAATTAACTACTTAGTGACTGTGAAATCCCTCAAATAAACAAATAAACCTGCTGCTATAATACTGTATCACGTTGTTGAACTTTCATTTTATTGTTCATTTGTTTCATTTGTGTTTGACTCTTCATGACTCCATTTGGACTTTTCTTGGCAAAGATACTAGAGTGGTTTGCCATTTCCTTTCATTAGATACCCGATTAAACTTATTTCAAAGATGTCTGACACTAATCTCAGCATAAGCAGACTCTTGCCATAATGCAGGTCAGATTCTTCTGAACTAAGAGCATGTTTGTGTTTGTTCAGTGGAATTAGACATTACCAAAAAATTCATTCATTTGAAATACCTAAACAGTTTCTGCCTGTAAGCAGGCATAGGTTTGCCCAATCCTAAGGAAACCTTCCCTTGACCATTCTAAGATATCCAACTATCCTATTGCATTTCTTTTTTCCTTCCCTACCAATTTTTTTTTGGTGGGGGGAGAGGACTACTTATTTCCCAACCACCCTCTCCTTAACTCTTTGCAGTCTGTCTTTTCTACCCTCCTCCACATTAGCAAAACTGCATTCTCAAAGGACACCACACCTTTCTTTTACTATAATATAACTCTTCTTCCTTGCTTTCAGAGGCAACATGCTCTATTCATTTTCCTTCTAAATCTATAGCCATGCTTCTTTTTCCTTTGGTCATTCCTAATTTGTTTTCTTCAACCCCTTAAGGTTGATGTCCACCATGATATTATCTTTGGTTCTCTTCTCTCCTTCCCTTGGTGATCTCATTGGCTCTCATGGCTTCAACTATTATATCAACTCAGAGGACTCCAAAATGCATATTTTAACTTTGCCCTTTCTCAAGTTTCAAATAAGCATTTCTAATTGTTCTTAGGACATTTTTTCCCTAGACATCCTCAAAGCATGTCCACCTGAGCTTCAAAGAATAAAAGAATAAAATCAGTAGAATCTAATAAGAGACTCTTATGATAGTCAAGAAAAGTGGTAAATGGTAGTATTTGGAATAATGATATGAGAATGATCATTATATATGTAGTAAGCATCTGGAGTAAGATTAAAATCCATGTCTTCTGGACTCCAAATTCAGCATCTTATCCACTATGCAACACTACCTATCTGAGAGATGGTACAGATCTGCAATTGATAGGACTTCAAAAGGAAGTCATTTTATAAGTCAATAATATAGCTGCATTTTTCCACTACAACTTGCTCAGATTCAGTTTGCATGTATATATTTTTCTGTTAATGGTACAAACATACCCAGTCTCCCACATTCCAAATCTTGAGTTACAGGAGCCTAGATCTAGAGTTGGAAGGGTGTCAGAGAGCATTTAATCTAAATCCCTCATTTTATAGATGAGAAAACTGAGGTCCAAGGAGGTTAAGTAATTTACCTAAGTTTATACAAACAGGATTTTCAGCTCAATCCTCTGACTCCAGAAGAAGTGCTTTTGATTATGCTATTACTTTTGTCTGTCTTCATTTCCCTTCTTTTACTTCAAATATACACTTGATTGTCAAGTCCTATCAATTGCAGATCTGTACCATCTCTCATATAGGTAGTGTCGCATAGTGGATAAGATGCTGAATTTGGAGTCCAGAAGACATGGATTTTAATCTTGCTTCAGATGCTTACTACATATATAATGATCATTCTCATATCATTATTCCAAATACTACCATTTACCACTTTTCTTGACTATCATAAGAGACTCTTATTAGATTCTACTGATTTTATTCTTTCCTCTTTCCAATTTGGCCTTCATATTGCTGCCGGACTAATCTTATGCACTGATATGCCTTGTATCTTTTTCTGCTCAAAAATCTTCAGAGATCCAATAAGCAAAATTCAGTTACCTTTGCCTGGCATTCAAGGCTTTCCACCCTCTTGAGCCTTTTTAGCTTTGTTGTTATTGTTTACTTGTGCCCAACTTCTGTGACCCCACTGGGGGCTCCCTTGGCAAAAATTCTGGAGATGTTTGCCATTTCCTTCTCCAGCTCATTTTGCAGATGAGAAAACTGAGGCAAATAGGATTAAGGAGTTTGCCTAGGGTCACACAACTAGTAAAGATCTGAGCCTAGATTTGAACTCACTAAAATAAGTCTTCTTGACTCCAGGCCCAGAGCTCTATCTACTGCATCACCTAACTGCCAAGCTTTATCTTGTATCATTTCCTGTCTCATATTATATTCTTTAGCAAAACAACTCTTGGGGGCAGCTGGGTAGCTCAATGGATTGAGAGCCAGGCCTAGAGATGGGAGGTCCTAGGTTCAAATCTGGCCTCAGACACTTCCCAGCTGTGTGACCCTGGGCAAGTCACTTGACCCCCATTGCCTACCCTTAGCACTCTTCTGCCTTGGAGCCAATACACAGTATTGACTCCAAGAAGGAAAATAAGGGTTTAAAAAAAACCAACAACTCTCAGTCATATCCCATACTTTCTCACCTCTTTAATTTTGCTCTTGCTGTTTCCTATGTTTGATATATTCTCCCTTCTTCATCAGTTGGATTTCTATCTATTCTTTAAAACTCAAATTAAATTTTCCCCCCTCTCAATGAAGTTTTTTGACCCCCCAATAGCAAACTTTACCCCCAGACCTTTACTAGCACTCTCTTTTGTGCATCCCTGATGTGTCTATTCTATATAATTTTGTTCTATGACTATCCATGTATGTGCTAAGATCCTTTCGGTACACTATAAGCACTATGAGACAAAAACCCTGTCTCATGTGAATTTTATACCTCAGCTAGCATCCAGCACACTTTAAAAATTGTATTGAATTGTTTTAAATCTATGGGCTGTTTACACAGTCTCAAAATTGTCAAGAAGTTAGAAATACCAGTTCTACCACTCCTGAAACTATACTAATGAACCATGGTGAATTGGATTGAATGAATCTTTTGGTCTTGCCCTACTCTATTCAACACATAGAGTAACAGACTGGTTTACTCTCACCAAGCTGAAAGAATGAAGTGATATGAATTGATTCTATAGTCTAGAGGGATTTAGAAAAGTGGTATGAGATTGACTCCACTAGATAAAAAATGGAGTGATAGGGTATATAAGAAAAATGCATGCAATTGTAAATACTACTTCAGCTGCTGGATGACTTTCTTGGCATTCCAGTCTACACTGACACAAGGAACAGCATATTGGATAAAGGCATTTCTACCCTCAATATTTAGAGTGAGCAAGAGGGCAATTAGAGGACAAATTTGTGTAAGCAAGAAGATGAGTCTTATATTCTGATTCTTTTAAAAAATCTCACTTCTACTCTTTATTGTTTCCTCAAATCATTTGACTGGATATTGGGAAATCTTAGCCATGCTTAATGAAGGGCACTAGTATAGTGCCCAAGGATAGATAGTGGAGTGTGCATGGGAAATATGGGCAGATGGTTAGAGGAAATAATAGATATGAAATGGAAGTATGCAAGGATCTGAAACAAAAAATACAGTAGGGAAATATATTTCTAGAAATAATGAGAGAGCTTCTCTGCAAATAGATGGAAAATAGCTCTGATTCCAGAGAGGTTCCAAATTCTGTTTGTGGAAGCTAGAATGTGGAATGTTTCTGAAGAATAAAACATAAATCCAACAGAAACTAGAAAAATATCTGTTATGTTGTAAAGAGGAAAGGGACATTGATTAAGAAATTTAGCTGGATATCTCTGAAAGCCAATAAGCTGATTCTCTCTCTCCCTCTCCCCACCCTCCTCTCTCTCTCTCTCTCCCTCTCCCCTTCCCCCTCTTTCTCTTTCTCTCATACACATACTTTAAGGGCCAGAATAAGGGGTAAAAATAAAAGGGTTGGATTAAATTTATAAGAGCATGGTCACCAGGAATTATTACTCAATTCCAAATAACTTTTTATGGTAGTTTATTTACAAAAGGAGAGAGAAAGTAAGAAAATCAGAGAGCATAGATATTTACTCTGGCCCCATCTGAACCATGCAGGGCTTAAGAGGCACCAGAAAAGGGGGCCCAGAGGTAAATTAAACAAGGGTTTTAGCCACGAGGCCTCCTCCAAAACGAGGGGCCTCTCCACAGGCTAGTACCTCCAGAACAAGTCAGGGAAAGGAGTCAGTCTTTTTCACTCACCCATATGGTAGTTCTAGGGGAAAATAGAAAAGCAGTCCAAGGTCCTTAGCCAGAGCTCCTCCAGGGTCAAGTTGAAGGTAAAAGACCTCCTCACAGGAAGTTCATGCCACTTTTAAAGACCATTCATTTTGTCAACTCCTGTGGCTTCCTCCCACTTTATGTGGACCAATTATAGCTAAAGTTTTGCTTAGGACTGCTTAGGACTGCTCAGGGGGCAGAATCAGATTCTGATTCGTCACCCACTATTGCACACATGGGCCACAGACCTCCCCATACTCAAAAATAAGTGGGGTGTATATGCTTCTGGTAATTAAATCTAAAAATGGGCAGGGTAGAGTTAATCCTATCTTCACAATACACATGCACACACTCACACCTCACAAAACTCTGTATGTTTATATATATATATATATATATATATATATATATAATGCATTTCCCATATGTGTACAAATGCATATATACACATATATGTATAGGTATGTGTGTATGTGTATATGTATATGCATATATATGACAGGTACTCAATAAATGTTTATTTACTTGATCTGTTATACATAAGCCATATATTTGGGCTTAAATATAGGTGATCTGATGTCTAAAAAATGTAGAAGGGCTATTCAAGAGGGCATAGAAAATATAACTGAAGATGACTGGAAAGGAGAATATACAAGACAATGTTGTAGGGTCTCCGTGAGTTCAGACTAGGTACAGTGTATAAGAAGAATAAAGGATATTGTTGAGTTACTTCTTTTTTAAATAAAATGATAAAAATTATTGACAAAGTTATAAAATAATCTATTATATCCATACTTGAAGGAAATAATTGGATACTTCAGTACTCCAATAGATCTGAAATCTCCCCTTCAACTATGCAGATTTCAAGTCATCCAAGCCTATACATCCTGTGTACCCATTGCCTCTGTAATTCTATGAATCTTCCAAAAGATTTGGCTGGTCTTTCTGTTGATCTCTGGATATTTTGTAGATGCCAGTGGCATATGTAGGCAATCTTTCTGATATCTTTGCTTTAGGTATTGTGATAACCTATCTTTTCTCCTGGATATACATTTCTTTGATGACATTCTTTACCTCCCCCACACACTTTTCCATTATCTTTTGGAAGTTGACATTGCAGAAAATAAAACAACGTATATAGAAATGGAAGGTCAGTACTCTTGCCTCCATGAGCTCCTATAAATAACTTGGTCAATTTGCAAGCTACTCATTTATTATTATCTTAAAGTCTCACATCCTAGGAGATCTTAATCCTTTCATTCCTTTTCTCACTGAATCTGTCCTTTATACTGCTGATTTCCTTATACATAGATATGTTCAAGCCATTCTTATAATCAACTTTCCGTTACCTACTGAACAAAGTTTACAAAGCTTTGAATTCATTTATAGGAACATATTCTGGATCTTGCATATTTTCTCAGTTACGTAGTTATTGACTTTTAATATAATTTCTCTTGGAAAACATAAGTGTGCCATCAAAGTTAGAATTAAATTGGAGAGAGAGCCCTGTCTTTTGTCAAAATGTTTCAAACCTCATCTTCATAGCCAATTCCCTGAATTTTTTTAAACCAAGTGTACAGAGAAAGTGTCCTATAACTTGAAAATAACATATTACATTAAAATGTTTTCCCAAAGAAATGGAATTTATTAAGAATGATTCATGTTGAGATATACTCTATTCCATTACTCCATTCATCAGTCTGTCTCAAGAACTTAAACTTCTCCATTAAGTGCTAAAGCTGGTAGATAGAACTGGACATTGGCATCAATCTTGAAAAGAACACCTAAAAGCCTAGGCCACCTGGATTACACCAAATCTTCAGTAGAAATTAGAATAAAGCTATTGACAATGTTGGCAGTAGGCTGAAATTATTATTAAAAACCCTTCACATTGTTATAGAGCATTTGAATAGTACTTGTCTTTTCAGTATCCTCTAGGAAAGAACATTAAGTTTCAAGGCTTGGTGTTTTTGTGTGTCTGTTGGTTTTTCTTTCCTGTCTTTCTTTTTTTTTTGGTAGGTAGGGGTGGAGGGGAGGCAGAGGAACAAAGAATCAAATGAAAACTGCTGACAGCATCTGTAGACATGAGTTCTCATGTAGTCCTTAATAGTAATAAGAGCCTCTAGAGGCATTTTCTTTTTATGCTTAATACAGTTAAGCTTTGTGCTTACATAAAATCACTTTCTTCCAGAACTCACTAACCCTTCAAGAGGTTGAAGTAAACATCAACTGTGTTCTATTTTAGAGTTTGTATGTGATAGCTTGTTATATCAGCTTCCATAGAATTTTGTTTTTCCATTAGCTTTTGCATTGCATCTAGTGAGGTATGCCTGCATTGAATCAAGGTGCTGATGAGGCTGTTGACCCAAGTGGCCTCTCAGAAAGCACTGTCCTTTCACAATATGCCCATCCCTGTTAGCTCTCTGTAAACCCCCTCACTCCTGGCTAAGACTGCCATCATCAGAGCTTTGAGCACACAGAGGCCATAACCCCACTGATGTAAGCTCTGCAGGAGTGAAACATTGAATCTAGCTTCATTGGCCAAATCTTATGGTCTAAGAGAACTATCTCCCTTCCAACACACACACACACACACACACACACACACACACACACACACACACACCCCCCTACTGTCTCTTGCTTTCACTGTTTTTTTTTAAACTGCATTGTGTTCTTTCTTTTCTTTTTTTATTGGTGGCATCAATATGTCCCTAGCTTTGTCAGTTGCTTTCTCAGTAAGAAATCGACCTCCAAATTCCTGACTTATTATGTCTGATTAATACGCAGCATTCCGTCAACAGCAAACAAGCATAAGTGGGCATCAAATATGATGATGGGACATCTGAAGGAAGACTTCCACTGCCCCTTGAATCGAAGGTAAGGAGAAAAGTCAAGAGAATGCCCCTGCCACGGTATGAGGGCATATCTCCCATCTCTCTATGCTTATGCCCACGTTGGGAAAGGAGAGAAAGAAGAAAACTTTCTGTCTGATAGCCTGGTACCTAGACAATGATTTTCTAATGTGGTTCAGTAAAGGCTAAAATAACTTTCTCAAAAAGTCTTCTGCTAATATTGAATGATGGCATGTATTGAGTCCTGTTCGATTGCAAATATCTCTAAAATAAACGAAATTAGAAAGATGAACAGGAAATAAGTGTGGGTCTCAAATAGCCCTGTGAGAAAAACAGTACATGTATTAAGAACTTAAACTGTTACTAGTCATTTAGACTTGAGATAAATGGATTTCCTTAGATTAAGTGTTAATACAGGGGAGGGGAAAGAGAGCCTAAGGACAATACAAATAAAGGAGAAAAGGGGGGAATCCATCTGTGGGAAAAGGGAGATGTTTTGAGGGAGAGTGTAGCAAAAGAGAGAAATTTTTCTTTGCTTATTTGCCTAGTACTAGCCCAATTCACAATTTTATAAATAAAGTCATGAATATCTATTTTGGGGAAGTGATTCAAGTCTCAGGAGAATGTCACATTATGTTATATCAGGCAACAACAGTCTGATGAAAAACAAAAATAAAAACCAACTAGAACAAGAGTTCTTACCCTAGGGTCTGTGACTCTTCAAAGGGTCTGTGGTTGGATTTCAGGGATTCATCTCCCATCTTCTTTTTTCCTCTCTTCTTTTCAAATCTCCTCTCTTCTCACTCTTCCTTGATAATATCACCAACTTCCATCACTTCAGTTATTGCCTATATGCAAATAACTCCAGACACTAAACCATCAACTACCAACTAGATATCAAAGCTATCTTGGTCAGAATAGAAACAGTAGAAAAAGGTAGTTCATTATATTACTATTATAGGACCTGGTCATATATTCCTTGGAATACTGAGAGCCACTGCAGGAGGCAGAACTAACTCAGTTTAACTTTGGTACCCATGTGTGTGTTTTGAGAGAGGTGAAGTGTGCTGTTCAGGAGGCTCAAGACCAGAGTCATCTAAAGTCTCAGTAGGGCTTGTCACAGCCACTGCAGGGGATAAAACTAATTTTTTATTTAGATTCATGTAAGGAGAAAGAGGCAGACACCATCTGAGTCCAGAATATGAATAGAGTCACCAAGAGACTGAAACAGAAACCAGGGATTGAGGCAGAGAGTGGGGCTGGTACCAATTCAAATTGGTCATGATAGTGGCATTCAGTTTAGAGGACATGGGACCAAAAAAAGCCTACCCAAATCATGCAAATGTTCTAGAAGGGATAAAATCCCAATCTGAGAACAGAGGTTGAAAATATGACTCAACAGAAGAAAACAAACAATAAAAAAGTGCCACAGGTAGCCTAAGCAGTAAACCTAGAAGAAGATAATCAAAGCCCTTAGAAAGAGAGAGAAATGACTGAATTTCTAGGATGATGAGTGGCTGAAAAAATGAAGCAAGAGATTAAAAATGAAATCATAAAAGAATTTATAATTTGAGAGGACAATTTCAAAGTCTAATGAATTAGATGGGAAACCTTGATCAAATAATGAACTCCCTGAAAAATTAATTGTAACAAGTTAGACTCAATGGGAAAACAAGAAATATTAGAACAGTCAAAAGATTTTAAAAATAGGAACAAAATGTAAGGCATCTATTATCAAAAACAACTATCCTGGAAAGCAGTCGAGGAGAAATTATTCAAGAATCACTGGACTCCATGAAAACTGTGATTGGATCTACTTATTTACATCTACTTCAGCTCAGACAAGGGAATAATATTTAAAAAAATAAAAGAGTAACAAACCATATTGTATATACCTTCCCTGCTAACTAAAGAACTTTACCCAGTTTTTGGAATTAGAAGGTAAAACTGTTATAGACTTGTGGAAATTTGTCTTTTGGTGCTTTGTGAAAGAAAGTCCTTTGACTAACACTCCAAAAGATTTCTCCTTCTATCCCTAATCATATTGTTTGACATTACATTAAATAGCCTGAAAATACTGTTGCTAAAGCATTTATTGTTGCAAAAGTGTCTTAGAATCAATGACATAAAACAAGCAGATTTTTAAAAATCGTGTGAGAGTTTTGCTTTCCATCCTTCAGACAGAAAACAAACAAATACACAAACAAAAAACCCAACAGATAAATTAGCACTCACACCAGGGGAAAAGTGATAGATTACCAGGGGTTCTCTTTAAAAAAGAGAATGTCACTCCAAATGTTAATTTAATTTGCATGAGTTTATATAGAAATTATTTATGAACTCTGTGGACATGCCAGGAATAACACTTCTGCCTCTATCTTTTTAATAAAGAATAATATAATAGCCCACATTTACATAACACCAAATGGTTATGAAGCCCTTTCCCAACATAAATTTTTTCCATTAGTCTGAATATAATTCTTTTGTCTTGTTTGTAGTCTATATAGATTATTTCTACCAGTGGGCTAGTTTGGGGTCATTTTCACAATGAATTTAACTCAAATAGTCTTCAGAATTTTCAGATGATTAAATTTTAAGTCACACTGTGATCTGGTGCTGAAAGCAACAGACTCAGCTCAAGAGATCAATTTCCCTCCTTATGTTACCTAGAATTCCTATATTTTAGGGTCAAAAATGGCCATCAAGGTCTCATACTTTAAAGGCTTATAAAGGAAAATGAGATCCAGAGAGAGGAAGTGATTTAGGAAATGCCTGATTAAGATGGAAAGGACTTTACAAGTAATCTAGTCTAACCCTCTATTTCTATAGATGAGAAAAAGGACCAAAAACTTCAGTGACTTGCCCAAGGTCAGACTGGTGGTAAGATCTTCTATCCAAACCCAGTTCATAAGATTCCACTATATCACACTGCCTTCTAATACATACCTCTTTACTGCAGGCTCAGTGCCCCTGAGACACCATTTATCAAATGAATAACTTACTCAGTAGACACTCAAGAAATCATAGAATGGGCCTGATGGGAATATTATTGGGAATGTAGACACTAAATGATAATTCTAGTTCAGCTATCAATAATATGGAAATAGGTCTTGATCAATGATACATGTAAAACCCAGTGGAATTGTGTGATGGCTATGGGGGATTGGAGTGGGGTTGGGGGAGAGGGAAAGAACATGAAACATGCAACTCTGGGAAAATATTCAAAATTAAAATCAAAATTAAAAAAAAAGAAACCATAGAATATTCAAGCAGGAAGGGAAATGATGTATCTTGTCTACCTTCCACATATTACAGATAAAGGAAAGAGAAGAGAGAAGAGAACTTGCCCGGCACTGTTCTAAATTAGCTAATGGCAGAGCTAGACCTACAATCTATTTGTCTACTGCTCTTTACATTTCATATAGCTGACATAATAAGAATTGTGATTGTTAAGGTGGATAGATGGGAATGTGCTGATATTTAAGGACCATCTCTCTGAAATAAAACAACAAATCATATGTATGATCCATTTAAAGATTAATCTACATTATTAATATTTTCTCCATCTTTTTCTTAAATCTAGAAATTAAAAATTAAATTAAATTAAAACCCTGATTTGTAGTGCTTGCTGAAAATGTAATAATTGGCTCTCTCAAGATTCAAGCTAGTTCCAGGAACTCCTAGTAGAGTTCTAACATAACAGGTTCTACAACCTCTTTATAGGTTTATATGATAGAAAAAAAACTGGACTTGACCCCACCATGGAAATGAAAAAAAAAAAAAAGCAGTGGCTTACCATACTTAATATTTGGCAAGTACATTCAAATGAGCGGTTTGATTTCTTCCAACGAATTATCACTTGCTGTTCATTAAGTTTAAATACTAGAAAGTGGTAGGGAAAGTTAACAAACACTGTTCTTGTCAGAAATGAAAACATCTAGGGCAGCTGGGTAGCTCAGGATTGAGAGTCAGGCCTAGAGATGGGAGGTCCTAGGTTCAAATCTGGCCTCAGACACTTCCCAGCTGTGTGACCCTGAGCAAGTCACTTGACCCCCATTGCCCACCCTTACCACTCTTCCACCTAGGAGCCAATACACAGAAGTTAAGGGTTAAAAAAAAAAGAAATGAAAACATCTTTCACAAACTGTTAGCAAGAATTACTTGAAAACCTGTAAGATTTGTGAGTATCAGGAATTCCTGGAGGAATGGAAGAGGAAATTTAGCCTTTGAGATGTAATCTGTTTATGATATAGAAGATAAGTACTAGCAGATTTTCAGTCACAGAGATTGGGTGGGAGTGGGCTTCCATTAGTATCAAAAGGGAGGATTTGAACTCAGATCTTCCTTTCTCCAAGCCTAACTTTTTCTATCTACTACATTATATCATTGTAAGCCAGAAAGATACCTTTTAAAAATAGCTTTGTTTATAAGTCCAGAAGTTTTTCAGACAAACTTCCAGTTACATTTTTGCCCTGTGGTCAGCTCTTTCTGGGGCAACTAGGTGACTCAGTGGATAGAAAGCCAAGCCTGGAGATGTGAGGTCCTAGTTTCAAATCTAGCCTCAGACACTTTCTAGCTGTGTGACCCTGAGCAAGTCACTTAACTTTAATTGCCTAGCCCTTTCTACTCTTCTGCCTCATAAACCATGCTTAGTAAGGGTTTTAAAAATAAAATATATTGCCCATACTTTGAAAATATGTATGTTTACATTGGTTGTCTAAACCTTTAGACAAGTGGCTTGAGGAGAGAGTGTGGATAGATAACTCTGGAATCTTGCCCATCCCTCTCCAAGGGAGACTATATTCCTTGCCCAAAAGAAAGCAGGAAAAGGCAACACAAGGCTGACCATTCTGTTCTCCTCTGCCCCTGTAAATATTGATGATCTAGGATGGGTTCAAGCTTCTTTGCAGAACACTCTCTATTAAAAGGGTTAAATATGGTAAACTAAGCTTATACCTGTAAGTTTGACTTCTTACCATCCAGTTTCACTTGCAGAAAAGACCATCACAAAAAAAGATGTGAATGAACCTGTTTGTCCAAGTAGATAAGAGACATGACATGTTTGCTGAAGATTAGGATATACTAGAAAGTACACAAATGTGAATGAATATTTCATGTGTTGTGGAACTGACATCTTGTTCACATGGGACTCCAATTTCACTCAAAGGGGAAATTTCCTAAAATTTCCTAAAATCTTTAAAGTAGCAAGCTGAACATTATGGATCTGTTGAGGAGCTGGCTTCTTCTTTCTCCTTTACCTGGCATCAAACCTAAAGAGTCTAAAACTTGTTGTGCAAGTAGGAATAAAAGATGTTTCTCCTCTCTAAAGCTCTCATGCCGCTTCTTCCTTTCTCACAGCCTTGCAGTTATCATTCTGTGCATCAATTAAGAGAGTCTTATGCAAAATACTCCAGGTTTTAAACTCATTACATTTGCTCCTTCTCATTGATTCCTGTATCACTGAGCCAGATTTCTTATGCCACAAGTGCATACCAGAGATAGGGAAAAGAGATAAACAAAAGCCCAGGAATGAAGTAGAGAGGATCCTGGGAGAACAGACTTCGTCTTTTGTGTTTTTAGGTCTGCTCTGCCATTTAAAAACAAGTATCAAGTGCTTTGGAGAGTCCATCCTGCCTTCTATCCATCTGCATCTCCTCTTCCTTGTCTCACAGAAGTATTTTCAGGGTGAGATCACAGGATCTCATTCTGGAATCCTATTAGCCACAGCCTCTTGCCAGAAAGACATTGAGGTGCCTTAAAAAGGACCAGAGGCATACTTGGGATGTCATTTGTTGCAAGGATTCTAAAATATCAGTATTGTACATCCCATTTGAGATCTTAAAGCAGGTTAATTCTCTGTTGTTTAAGCTTGGTGACTGAATAATCCTTGCTCTGTCCATATGTCACTTGCATACATGCATGTGTGCATGAATGAAAATGCATTTATTAAGTGCTTACTATGTGCCAAACTGGCTTATGGAGTGCAGCATTTCGGATAATAATCTAGTTCTAAATAACTCAGCTGGAATTCTGTCCACCTCCACTAGCCTCATTGTTAACAATGCTTTTAAAGGCCCATTTAAGTTCATTCTCCAGGAAAACTGGCTCTAGAACAGTAACCATACAATCATGGATCTTGGTGATGTTAAGACCTATCTTTGTATAGTTCTTCTTTGTATTCTCTTCTTAATCTCTTCTTCTTCTGTTAAGACCCAATAATTTTTTGAGAGACCCTTGGACAGCAAGGACATCAAGTCAGCCGATATTTATTAATTCAGACCATTCACTGGAAGGTCAAATACTGAAGCTGAAGTGTAAATATTTTGGTTACACAATGAGAAGACAGAACTTGTTGGAAAAGACCCTGTTATTGGGAAAGATTGAAGGCAAAAGGAAAAGGGGATGGCAGAGTATAATAAGATGGGTAGATAGTGACATGGAAATAACAAACATGAACTTAGACGGACTTTGAGAGATAGTGGAGGATAGAAGAGCCTGTTGTGCTATAGATCAGGTGTCTCAGGGAGGAGGAAGACCCAAGGAGAGGGAGAGAGATGGATGAAAGGCCAGTTGGTGGAGCTGTTAGAACATACATTTACTGATTAAGTTCAACATCTTATGTAGGCACAGTTCATAGTGCCTCAAAACAATCACAAAACAGATATAATAACTAAAAAGTTTGAAATATTGTAAGAATTACCAAAATGTGACAGGCATGACACAAGCACATGTTGCTGGGAAAATAGTGCTGATAGACTTGCTTAATGTAGGGTTGTTACAAAACTTTAATTCGTAAAATAAATGCAATATGTACCAAGTGCAATAAAATGAAACACAATGAAATGAGTTTTGTCTTTTCACTACTGAGTGCATAAATAGTTTTCCCTCTTTGAACCCATTTCAGTGACAGTGAGGGTTTAAGCATTGTCCACCACCTTACCTTCATTTTCCCTTCCACTATAAAAGTTCTTCTATGTGAACCTTTTATTTAATGTGAAATAATTTTCCACATACTACTTTTCTCTTCCTCCTCCTCTTATGGAATCCTTTCTCGCTCCAATTTTTTTGGAGATCATCCCAACATAATTAATTCATACTCATGACCTCTGTGTCTTCCCTAATAATGATGATGATAAAATTCTTGAAAGTTACATATATCATCTTCCTACTTAGAAATGTAAAGAGATAATCTTCATTAAATCCCATATGATTACTCTGTCATGATTGTTATTTATGCTTTTCTTGAGTCTTATATTTGAATGTCAGATGTTCTATTCTGCTCTGGTCTTTTCATTAGGAATGCTTGAAAATCCTTTCTTTCATTAAATAAGCATTTTTCCCACTGAAGGGTTATATTCAATTTCCTGGGTTAGTTATTCTTGGTTATAATTCTGGCTCATTTGCCTTCCAGAATATCATATTCGAAACTCTCTGCTCCTTTAATGTGCAAGTCACTAAATTTGGGGTAATATTGACCATGGCTCCATGATATTTGAATGATTTCCTTTTTTGGCTGCTTGCAATATTTTCTCCTTGGCCTGAAAACTTTGGAATCTGCCTATAATATTTCTACAGGTTTTCATTTTGGGATCTCTTTCAGGAGGTAATTGGTATGTTCTTAAATTTCTATTTTATCATCTGGATCTAATATTTCTGGGAATTTCTCCTTTATAATTTCTTGAAAAATGATGTTTAGGCCTTTTCTTCAATCATGATTTTTAAATGATCTCTTCACAATCTATTTTCTAAGTAAGTTGTTTTCTAATGAGATGTTTCACAATGTTTCTCTTTTTTCATTCTTTTGACCTTGTTTTATTGTTTCTTAAGGTCCCATGGAATCATTAGCTTCCATTTAATCAATTCCAATTAAAAAAATTTTATATCCTTACCTTCCATCTTAGAATACATAATATATATTGGTTCCAAAACAGAAGAGGATTAGGGCCTAGACAAGGGGGATTAAGTGACTTTCCCAGAGTCACAAAGCTAGGAAGTATCTGAAGCCAGATTTAAGACCAGGATTTCCCATCTCTAGTCCTGGCTCTCAATCCACTGAGTCACCCAGCTGCCCCCTCAATTCTAATTTTTGAGCTGCTTTGCCTTACTCTGCCATCTTGGCTGTGCCCCCTCAATTCTAATTTTTAAGAAATAATTTTCTTCAGTGAACTTTTGTGCATCCTTTGCTATTTGACCTATTCTGCTTTATAGAAAGTGTAAGATCCTACGTTCAAATCTGGCCTCAGACACTTCTTAGCTGTGTGACCCTTGACAAGTCACTTAACCCCCATTGCCTAGCCCTTACCACTCTTTTGCCTTGAAACCAATACACATTGTGGATTCTAAGATGGAAGTAATGGTTTAAAAAGAGAAAATTTTAATTATTAAAAATTTAAAAAAAGTTTTAAAAAGTATTCATGGCTCTCTGCTGCCTATATATAAATTGAAAACTCTAACTTGCCATTCAAAGTTCTGCAGAATCTTGTATCAAGCTTCAACCTTATCAAATCATTTTCAGTCTATTTATACTGTTTCCCACAGTAAACTCTGCTTGGGCCAAATAGGACTACTTGCAATGATTCTGTGCCTTTGCCTTTCATTGTCCTCTAAGTCAGGGATATTCTACCATTTCCTCTTCACTTCCTAAGTTCAAGCCTGTCTCTTAAAAGTTCAGATAAATGTCATTCTCTGCCTCCATCAATCCTTTCTTTATCCCTCTGGCCAGTTCCCACCTACCTTCCTCCTTACATAACAAAGGTTTTCTTTGTGTCTTCCTCATTGATAATCATATAATATCATATAATAATCATATAATATCATAGCCCAGATTTGCAAAGGTGGCTAGATGGGATTGTACTAAAATCACGTTTTAAAAATTAAGAATGAGGAATTGAAAATGTTGTTTAGTAAGCATAATAAATTTGTGAAAAGTGTATTTCAGATGAATATAATAGTTGTTAATGAAAGATGTTTTACTGATGGAAAAACAGAAGAAGATAAGAGAATAGGGGGAAAGAGAAAGCAGAGGAAGAAAGTTGTGGGGGAAAGAAGAGGAAATAGAAACAGAGATATTGAGACAATAGGTTTAAGATGAGGGCTAGTTTAGAAACATCTATATGTTGTTCTTTTAGGTGTGGGGCCTGAGTATTATCAGTAATATGAGAATTATTGTATGAGTATTATCTTATCAACTAATATTACTGTCCTTTGCAAAAGAGGAAAAAGAGAATGTTGATTAGCTATTGTTCACAACTCTTCAGTTGTTTTAATCCATAAACTATTAGAGACTTGCTATGAATGGGAAATCAAAGCAGCTTATCCCGGGGTATATTATTCTTTGGGCTATTTTTTGAGCACTGACCTACATAAAATCTCCCTACAAAGTGGGGTGAAATCAAACTGTAGGTAGAATCAGAGGTCCTTTCCCAAACCAAACCCCTCTTGGTTTTCCTGGGTAATGAATGACATAGGGCTTTGTTTGATTTTGACTAGGTAAACTTGACCCAAGAACATTACAAAAGATCTGAACAACTAACAGAAAACAGAATGGACAAATTCCAGTCCAGATGTTGCCAGGGCACAAAGGAGAGTAATACAGAGTGCCAGACCACTGTTGCTCCCACCTTCCAAGCAGAAAGTTTAGCTTCCTCTATAGACCACTGAGCTGGTATTTAATTACTCTCTGGATTGAATCCACCTTAGCTGCCACTAAATCAGTTTTCTCTGATGTTGCTTCCAAAGCAATTTAATTTCACCATGTGATCTGCTAAAACCTATTGCTTGCTATCATTTTAATTTAAAGTTTTGTTCATTTTTATTTTCTTGGCTCAAACTCTGAGAGTCTTAAGCATGCATCTTAAATTCAAATTCACATTTCTCCTTAACTGATTTTGGCAGAACTGTGTTGATTTGCACTAGTCAATGACTAGGATCTATTTGACTTGTCCTGGTGACCTCCTATAAAACTCATATAGTAGCCTCTTTTATCTTATGAGGGATATGTATAACTCATAGTTTTGTTATGTTTTTCATTTAACTTGTCCTAAAAGCAATGATCCTAGACAATCTGATGATCTAAGAATGCTATGTCTGTGATATTTAATAATCAAAATTTTCCCATTTGGCTAGTTTTCTGTGCCAAGTACACATTAGGAATTCATTGTGTCAAAGGAAGGGTACAAACCTTAAGGTAAATATCTGATGTGGTCCCTCCCTCAAGCCACAAAACAGAGGGTTCCCTGGTATGCCTGGTGTTATGTAACATCATAGACATTCCTGGGGTCCAGATTTCCAAACTATCATTTCAGGAAATAATGCTATTTAATAAAAGGATTACATAGTACCCTTTTTTTACTTTAATATGACCAATAACAAAAAGACTGAATTACTAGGAATGAGATTTGGACTTAAGAAAGATTCCCAAGTCTAAATTCCTTCTGTTCCTTTTTTATATTTTTTATATTTTTAAGTATTTCTCCATGGTTACATGATTTATGTTCTCTTTCTCCCCTCTTCCCTTCTCCCTCCCAGAGCTGACATTCAATTCCACTGTGTTATACATATATTATCACTCAATACCTATTTTTATATTATTCATTTTTGTAATAGAGTAATCTTTTAAAACCAAAACCTCAAATCCTATACCCATATAAACAAGTGATAAATCATATGTTTTTCTTTCTGCGTTTCTACTCCCCCAATTCTTTCTCTCAATGTGGATAGCATTCTTTCTCATGAATCCCTAGGGATTGTCCTGGATAACTGCATTGCTATTAGTAGAAAAGTCTATTACATTTGATCGTTCCATAATGTTTCAGTTACTGTGTATGATGTTCTCCTGGTTCTGCTCATTTCACTCCACATCAGTTCATGGAGGTCTTTCCAGTTATTATAGAAATCAAGCAGTTCAACATTCCTTATAGCACCATCACTGTCATATACTACAATTTGTTCAGCCATTCCCCAATCAAGAGACACCCCCTCATTTTTCAATGTTTTGCCACCACAAAGAGCATGGCTATAAATGTTTTCTACAAACATTATTCATCTCTTTGGGGTACAGACCTAGTAGTGTTATTGCTGGATCAAAGGGCTTGCATTCTTTTAAAGTCTTTTCAGCATAATTCCAAATTGCCTGACAGAATGGTTGGATCAATTCATAACTCCATCAGTAATTGAATTAGTGTCCTAATTTTGCCACATTCCCTCCAACATTTATTATTTTCCTTTACTTTCATATTGGCCAATTTGTAGGTCTTAGGTGGTACCTCAGAGTTCTTTTGATTTGCACTTCTCTAATCAGGAGATATTTAGAAAATTTTTTCATGTGCTTATTGATAGTTTTGATTTCATCTGAAAACTGCCTATTCATATCCCTTGACTATTTGTCAATTGGGGAATGGCTTGATTTCTTGTACATTTGGCTTAGTTCCTCATATATTTGGGAAGTTAGACCTTTGTCAGAGAATTATGTTATAATTTTTTCCCCTCAGTATGTTGCTTCCTTTCTAACTTTGGTTGCATTGGTTTTGTTTGTACAAAAATTTTTAAATTTAATATAATCAAAATTATTCATTTTATGTATTGTAATGTTCTCTATCTCTTGCTTTGTCTTAAATTCTTCCCTTTCCCATAGATCTGACAGGTCAACTATTCTACATTTCCTTAATTTCTTCTAATTTTCCTCTTTTACCTATTTTGAATTTATCTTGGGATAGGGTATGAGATGTTGATCTAATCTCTCCCATACCATTTTCCAATTTTCCCAGCAGGTTTTGTCAAATAGTTGGTTCTTGTCCCAAAAGTTGGAATCTTTGGGTTTATCAAACACAGACTTGCTGAGGTCATTTACCGCAAGTCTATTCTATTGATCTGTAAACAATATTAAACTGAGAAGAATAGATATTACACTTCACATTAGCCAAAAGGCCTAGAAGCTATTCTTTCTGTTCTTGACAGCAATTATTATCAATGGTGTGAAGGAGATTTTCAGAGAAAATGACCAATAACCTAACACTTTTTAAAGCACATTAAGATACAGTAGGTGTATAAAATTAATCCTTCAAATGGTTTCTTATAATTGATGTCAAGTAATCATTTTCTATTATGAAAATGGAGGAAAGTAGTTCACATGCTTTTAAAAAATAGCTTAATCAAGACTAAGGTTTTAATCAATAGAGTAAAACTAATGAGAAGCAGTCACAACCATCTCCTCAACTGCAAATATGGCATAACGGAGAGAAAGTTGAAATCAGAGTCAGGTAGAATTATGCTGAAGTTTTCACTCTGACATATATTGGTAGTAGATCCTGGTCAAGTCCCATACCTTTTAGTTCTCCCAAGCAACTAAGACTACAAATTACAGAGAGAATACCATCCTACAATGGTAATGGAAATTTCTTCATTGGCAATTTGCTATGTCAATACAATCATAGGCTTCCAGGTAAAGATGGAGGCAGAGTAAAAAGCAGCTGCTTAACCTCTCCTAACACACACATATAGGACTCCTCAAGAGGACATAAAAACAAATCAAGATGAATGAAGGGACCCCACAACCAGGACCAGAATTGAAGGTATGTGGGATCGGGGCATTTCCATGCTATAAGGGGGTGGAATATCTCTCACTAAAATTCGAGCTAAGCAACCCCCTCCCCCCACACCACCTGCAGGGCCAAAGCCAGTGCAGTTAGAGCAAGTTTGGGGCATCCATTAAGTACTTGGCAGCTACCTGGGATCACCAGGGTCTGCTCCTGAGAGCAGCAAGACTTAAGACTCAAAGAGGCTAAAGAACGAGCGGACTTTGAACACAGACCTTGAGCCCAGGCGTGGACGTGGATCCTGAGGGCAGGCCCGGACCTTGGTTGGGGACCCAGTGCAGAGGGGTGCATGACTGTGGAAGCAGTGCTCTGAGACTGTTAAAGGAGCTTTGGGAAGAGGAACAAGCAAGGGGACCACCAGGAGGCTTGACCCTGAGAACAACTAGACCTGAGACCTCAAGAGCCTAAAGAGCACAGACAGACCCTGTGCGTGAGGAAAAACCTGAGAGACCACCCAGCTAACAATGGTAAGCCAGTCACAAGAACCACAAAAGAGAAAGATCAATAAGAAAAAATCTTTAACACTCGACAACAATACAGAAAAATCCAGACAACAGAGCAAACAGCAGAGGAGAACAAACAAGTAATCATATCCAAACGTTCCCAAAAAAATGAAAATTGGTCACAAGCTCTTGAAGAGTTCGAATCTGAGATCAAGAGAAATATGGAAGAGATTTGGTGAGAGAAGTGGGAAATAGCTCAAAAGGATATTAACAGGTTAAAAGACAGAAACTCCCAATTTGAAACCAAAATTAAGCAGCTAGAAAACAGAATGGACCAAACCGAAAAGGAAAATCATAAAATTATTACAGAAAACCATTCTCTAAAGACAGGAATTGGGCAACTAGAAGCCAATGATCTCTCAAGACAGCAAGAAGAAAAGACTGATAACATAGAAGGAAATGTGAAATATCACAATGAGAAATTGACAGATCAAGAAAACAGGTCCAGAAGAGACAATTTGAGAATAATTGGACTTCCTGAAAAAGCAAAAATTAATAGAAATTTGGACGCCATACTAAAAGAAATTATTCAGCAAAACTGCCCTGAAGTTCTACAACAAGAGGGCAATATAGACATTGAAAGGATCCATAGATCATCCTCTACACTAGACCCTGAAAAGACAACCCCCAGGAATATAATAGCCAAATTCAAGAGCTTCCAAGTAAAAGAAAAAAATTTACAAGAAGCCAGAAAGAGACAATTCAGATATCAAGGAGCACCAATCAGGATCACACAGGATCTGGCAGCCACCACACTACAAGACTGCAAGGCTTGGAACATGATATTAAGAAAGGTAAGAGAACTGGATCTACAACCAAGGATCACCTACCCATCAAAATTGACTATATACTTCCAGGGGAAAGTATGGGCATTCAACAAGATAGAAGATTTCCAAGTCTTTGCACAGAAAAGACCAGGACTGAATTGAAAATTCAATATCCAACCACAAAAACCAAGAGAACTATGAAAAGATAAATAAGAAACAGAGGGGAAAGAAAGAACTGTTATTTTTAAATTTGCCTCTTTAAGGGCTTTAATAAGATCTAATTATTTGTATTCCTAAATGGAGAAATGTTATGTGTAATTCTCTGTAGTGAACTCTATTGAATACTATAGTGTCCACTATTATAGTAATTAGAAGATTTATTCATAGGGAGAGGTTGGAATACTAAATGGTCTAAGATGATATGAGAGAGGGTGGGAAAGAGGGGGGGTGAATAGTAGATGGTACCAAGAAAAATTTGAATGAATGAGAAAAATAGGATATTCTATTACACACAAAGAGGGCATGGGAAGGGGAGGGGATGGATACTATTATAAGAAGGAGAGAAAGAGAGCATTAAGAGGTAATATTTAAACCTTACTCTCATTGAAATTAACCCTGAGAGGGAAGAGTAGCTCTATCCATTGGGATATAGAACTCTATCTAACCCTACTGAGAAGGTCAGAAGGATTAAATCAAGGGGAACAGAGGAGTGGGGAGGTCAAAAAAGGGAGGGGAGAAGAAGGGAGAGGGAACTTATTAGGCCTTAAAAATAAAAATAGGGGAATAATAAGGGAGGGGGTAGAAAGGGAAGTAAATGAAGGGAGGGGACAAGGGTTACTGGTTTAAAACAAATCACTGGTTTAAAAGGAAATAGTGTAAGAAGAAGGGGTAGAACTAGGAGAGGATGCCAAAATGTTGGGGAATACAAAATTGATATGATAAGCAAAGAAGGAGTCCTACCAAATTCCTTTTATGGCACAAATATGGGACTGATTCCAAAGCCAGGGAGATCAAAAACAGAGAAAGAAAACTACAGACCAATCTCCCTAATGAACATAGATGCAAAAATCTTAAATAGAATACTAGCAAAGAGACTCCAGCAAGTAATTAAGAAGATCATCCACCATGATCAGGTGGGATTTATACCAGGAATGCAAGGTTGGTTCAACATTAGGAGAACCATCCACATAATTGACCATATCAACAGCCTAACAAACAAAAATCACATGATTATCTCAATAGATGCTGAAAAAGCCTTTGACAAAATACAGCATCCATTCCTATTGAAAACACTGAAAAGTATAGGAATAGAAGGACCTTTCCTAAAAATAATAAACAGTATATACCTAAAACCATCAACAAACATCATATGCAATGGGGATAAAATAGAAGCCTTCCCAATAAGATCAGGAGTGAAACAAGGATGCCCATTATCACCTCTATTATTTAACATTGTACTAGAAACACTAGCAGTTGCAATTAGAGAAGAAAAAGAAATTGAATGTATCAAAATAGGCAAGGAGGAGACTAAGCTATCACTCTTTGCAGATGATATGATGGTCTACTTAAAAAATCCTAGAGAATCAACTAAGAAGCTTGTAGAAATAATCAACAACTTTAGCAAAGTTGCAGGATACAAAATAAATGCACATAAATCATCAGCATTTCTATACATTTCCAACACACTAGAGCAGCAAGAAGTAGAAAGAGAAACACCATTTAAAATCACCCTAGACAATATAAAATACTTAGGAATCTACCTACCAAAACAAACACAGCAATTATATGAAAACAACTACAAAACACTTTCCAAACAAATAAAACTGGATCTAAACAATTGGAAAGCCATTGATTGCTCATGGGTAGGACGAGCTAACATAA
>NC_058134.1:131178741-131226858 GCF_016433145.1 Gracilinanus agilis
ATAAAGCAGCAGTCATCAAAACAATATGGTACTGGCTAAGAGACAGAGAGGAGGATCAATGGAATAGACTTGGGATAAATGACATCAGCAAGACAGTGTATGATAAACCCAAAGAGCCCAACTTTTGGGACATGAATCCACTATTTAACAAAAACTGCTGGGAAATTTGGAAAACAATATGGGAGAGATTAGGTTTAGATCAACATCTCACACCCTACAGCAAGATAAATTCAGAATGGGTGAACAACTTGAATATAAAGAGGGAAACTATAAACAAGTTAAGTGAACACAGAATAGTTTACTTGTCAGATCTGTGGGAAAGGAAAGACTTTAAAACCAAGCAAGAGTTAGAGAAAATTACAAAATGTAAATTAAATGGTTTTGATTATATCAAGCTAAAAAGTTTTTGTACAAACAAAAACAATGTAGTCAAAATCAGAAGGGAAACAACAAATTGGGAAAAAATCTTTATAACGAAAAACTCTGACAGGGGTCTAATTACTCAAATATACAAGGAGTTAAATCAATTGTATAAAAAAATCAAGCCATTCCCCAATTGATAAATGGGCAAGAGACATGAATAGGCAATTTTCAGGGTTAAGAAATCAAAAGTATCAATAAGCACATGAGAAAGTGTTCCAAATCTCTAATAGTTAGAGAAATGCAACTCAAAACACCTCTGAGGTATCACCTCACACCTAGAAGATTGGCTAAAATGAAAGAAGGGGAGAGTAATGAATGTTGGAGGGGATGTGGCAAAATTGGGATATTAATGCATTGCTGGTGGAGCTGTGAACTGATCCAGCCATTCTGGCTGGCAATTTGGAATCATGCTCAAAGGGCTATAAAAGAATGCCTGCCCTTTGATCCAGCCATACCATTGCTGGGTTTGTACCCCAAAGAGATCATAGATAAACAGACTTGTACGAAAATATTTATAGCTGAGCTTTTTGTGGTGGCAACAAATTGGAAAAGGAGGGTATGTCCTTCAATTGGGGAATGGCTGAACAAACTGTGGTATATGCAGGTGATTGAATACTATTGTGCTAAAAGGAATAATAAACTGGAGGAGTTCCAGGCGAACTGGAGAGACCTCCAGGAACAGATGCAGAGCGAAAGGAGCAGAGCCAGAAGAACTTTGTACACAGAGACTGATATACTATGGTAAAATTGAATGTAATAGACCTCTGTACCAGCAGCAATACAATGACCCAGGACAATTCTGAGGGATTTATGGAAAAGAACACTACCCACATTCAGAGGAAGGACTGCAGGAGAGGAAACATATAAGAAAAACAACTGCTTGAACGCAAGGGTCGGGGTGGACATGATTGAGGATGTGGACTCGAAACTACCACACCAATGCAACTACCAACAATTTGGAAATTGGTCTTGATCGAGGACACATGACAAAACTAGTAGAAATGTGCATCAGCCATGGGTGGGGGGAGTGCGGGGGGTGAAGGGGAAAGGAGGAGCATGAATCATGTAACCATGTTAAAAATGAATATTAATAAATGTTTGAAAAAAACTAGTTTGCCTAAATTATATGGCAATAAATATAGCAATCGAGGTGATATGGATGAATATTTACAAAAATATAAATTGTTTAAATTAACAGCAGAAGACATAGAATACCTAAACAATCACATATCAGAAAAAGAAATTGAATAAGCCATCAAAGAACTCCTTAAGAAAAAATCACCAGGGCCTGATGGATTCACAAGTGAATTCTATCAAACATTCAAAGAACAACTAATCCCAATACTATGCAAATTATTTGATATAATAAGCAAAGAAGGAGTCCTACCAAATTCCTTTTATGACACAAATATGGTACTCATTCCAAAGCCAGGTAGATCAAAAACAGAGAAAGGAAACTACAGACCAATCTCCCTAATGAACATAGATGCAAAAATCTTAAATAGAATACTAGCAAAAAGACTCCAGCAACTGATCAAGAAGATTATCCACCATGATCAGGCAGGATTTATACCGGGAATTCAAGAATTGTTCAACATTAGGAAAACCATCCACATAATTGACCATATCAACAAGCTAACAAACAAAAATCCATGATTATCTCAATAGATGCTGAAAAAGCCTTTGACAAAATACAGCACCCATTCCTATTAAAAACACTGATAAGTACAGGAATAGAAAGATTTTTCCAAAAAATAATAAACAGTATATATCTAAAACCATAAACAAGCATCATATGCAATGGGGATAAATTAGAAGCTTTCCCAGTAAGATCAGGCATGAAACAAAGATGCCCATTATCACCTCTATTATTTAACATTGTACTAGAAACACTAGCAGTAGCAATTAGAGAAGAGAGAAATTGAAGGCATTAAAATAGGCAATGAGGAGACTAAGCTATTACTCTTTGCAGATGATATGATGGTGTACTTAAAAAATCCTAGAGAATTAACTAAAAAGCTAGTAGAAATAATCAACAACTTTAGCAAAGTTGCAGGATGCAACATAAATGCACATAAATTATCAGCATTTCCATATATTTCCAACATATCACAACAGCAAGAGGTAGAAAGAGAAATGCCATTTAAAATCACCCTAGACAATATAAAATACTTAGGAATCTATCTACCAAAACAAACAGAGGAATTATACAAACACAAGTACAAAACACTTTCCAAACAATTAAAACTAGATCTAAACAATTGGAAAAACATTGAGTGTTCATGGGTAGGATGAGCTAACATAATAAAAAGGACCATCCTACCCAAATTAATTTACTTATTTAGTGCCATACCTATCAAACTACCAAAAAAACTTCTTTACTGAATCAGTTATTATAACAAAGTTCATTTGGAAGAACAAAAGATCAAGAATATCAAGGGAAATAATGAAAAAAACCATGAAGGAAGGTGGCCTAGCAGCACCAAATATTAAACTATACTATAAAACAGCGGTCATCAAAACAATATGGTACTGGCTAAGAAACAAAAGGGAATATCAGTTCAATAGATTTGGGGTAAGTGACGTCAGCAAGACAGTGCATAATAAACCCAAAGAGCCCAACTTTTTGGGGCAAAAATCCACTATTTGACAAAAACTGCTGGGAAAATTGGAAAACAACATGGGAGAGATTAAGTTTAGATCAACATCTCACACCCTATACCAAGATAAATCCAGAATGGGTGAATGACTTGAATATAAAGAGGGAAACTATAAATAAATTAAGTGAACAAAGAATAGCATACTTGTCAGATGTCTGGGAAAGGAAAGATTTTTAAAACCAAGCAAGAGTTAGAGAAAATTACAAAATGTAAAATAAATGATTTTGATTATACTAAATTAAAAAGCTTTTGTACAAACAAAAATAATGCAAACAAAATCAGAAGGGAAACAACAAATTGGGAAAAATCTTTAGAATAAAAAACTCTTATAAAGGTCTAATTACTCAAATATACAAGGAGTTAAATCAATTGTATAAAAAAATCAAGCCATTCCCAATTGATAAATGGGCAAGGAACATGAATAGGCAATTTTCAGATAAAGAAATCAAAGTATCAATAAGCACATGAGAAAGTGTTCTAAATCTCTAATAATTAGAGAAATACAAATCAAAACAACTCTGAGGTATCACCTCACACCTAGCAGATTGACTAAAATGAAAGAAGGGGAGAGTAATGAATGTTGGAGGAGATGTGGCAAAATTGGGACATTAATGTATTGCTGGTGGAGTTGTGAACTGATCCAGCCATTCTGGCTGGCAATTTGGAACTATGCTCAAAGGGCTATAAAAGAATGCCTGCCCTTTGATCCAGCCATACCATTGTTGGTTTTGTACCCCAAATAGATCATAAATAAACAGACTTGTACAAAAATATTTATAGCCGTGCTTTTTGTGGTGGCAAAAAACTGGAAAAGGAGGGGATGTCCTTCAATTGGGGAATGGCTGAACAAATTTTGGTATATGCTGGTGATGGAATACTATTGCGTTCAAAGGAATAATAAACTGGAGGAATTCCAGGTGAACTGGAAAGACCTCCAGGAACTGATGCAGAATTAAAGGAGCAGAGCCAGAAGAACATTGTACACAGGGACTGATACACTGTGGTAAAATAGAATGTAATGGACTTCTGTAGTAGCAGCAATGCAATGACCCAGGACAGCTCTGAGGGATTTATGGAAAAGATGCTACCCACATTCAGAGGAAGAACTACAGGAGTGGAAACACAGAAGAAAAGCAACTGCATGAACACAAGGGTTGAGGCGGACATGATTGGGGATATAGACTCTAAACTACCACACCAATGCAAGTATCAACGATTTGGAAATAGGTCTTGATTGATGACACATGTTAAAACCAGTGGAAATGTGCATCGTATATGGGGGGTGGAGAATGTGGGGGGGGGGGTGAAAGGGAAAGTAAGAACATGAATCATGTAACCATGATAACTTTTCTAAAAAATAAAAATTATTTTAAAAAATACAATCATAGATCTGACCAAATTAATTTAATAACCAAGCTCTAAATATATTTTTATGTAATTTTAAATAATAGAAATAATTTCTCTTTAATAAGCAAAAGATCCAAATTGGATACCATGAAATATAACTACCATATTTTCATTGTCATCTTCCTTCTCCTTTATGATGTGTATTAGAGGAAAGGCTTTGGACAGAAGATAGGTTCCATTACCATCTCTTCCACTGACCTTCCTAAGATGCATAGCCATTCTTAGTCTCAGTTTCTGTATTTTCTAGAATGGGTACAATAATGCTAACACTACCAATTTGTCAGGATTATTATGAGGCCTAAATGAGATTATACATACACATATATATGCATATATATATAATATGTTTTGTAAATCTCAGAGAATCATTAAATTAAACTACTGGGTAGTCACTTTGTACATATTTATTGAGCACCCACTGGGTGGAGTACATTGGTGCTTCAGATGGGGTACATAAACAAAAACGAGAACACATAGAGCTTGCCCTTGATGAACCCATGACCTAATTAAAAAGATCTACCTGCAGTAAAGATTCTATAGCACTTCAAAAGCAATTTTCACAGGAATGTTCCAGATATCATAGAGCCATTAGGGTATTTACAGAATAGTTCTCTGCTTCCAGATAGGATTATTTCAAATTATTCCAAATATAAACCTGATAGTATAAATAGATAGGATAGAATTTTTTAAGGAAAGATAGTAATTAATCCCTCTTATTGAAGACCAGCTATGCTTCTTGATGCCAATGTGACCTTGGGGAAGTCATTTTCTTTCTATTTACTCATTTTTAAAATGAAGGGGTTAAACTAGAACATTTCTAAGGAAGTCCCTTCCAGTTCTGTATTCTGTGATCCTTTGACATCCAAGGGAAATGGGTTTAATGGGTAATATAACCCAGTGTTTAATGAACCACGCAATCCAGAAATTCTTTGTTATGTCTAACCCAAATTCTTGCTGTTTCAATTCAGGTACATTTCCTCTAGTTCTTTCCTTGGGAAAGGAAAAGAATTGCTGACCACAGCCCTTAAGCAAATGCAAGTCATAGGAGAATCCAGTTTAACTTCCTTATGTTGCAGTTGAGACTGCTTAAAAATTCAGATTCATGGGGGCAGTTGGGTAGCTCAGTGGATTGAGAGCCAGGCCTAGAGACGGGAGGTCCTAGGTTCAAATCTGGCCTCAGACACTTCCCAGCTGTGTGACCCTGGGCAAGTCACTTGACCCCTATTGCCCACCCTTACCACTCTTCCACCTATAAGTCAATACACAGAAGTTAAGGGTTTAAAAATTTAAAAAAAATTCAGATTCAGAGAATTATCTACATCGGAGGGAGGCACCCCCCGGGACACAATGAAGACAGCTGTTGAGGTCCCAACATCAGGAGAGGAAGGACTAACTTTCTAGAAGTGCTAGGGGTATGGTGGGGCAGTGAGGTGGCACATTGCATAGGGATTTGGGTTTGGAATCAGGAAGACTTGTCTTCCTTAGTTCAAAAGTAGTCTTAAACACTAGCTGTGTGACCTTGCGCAAGTCACTTATTCCTATTTGCATCTGTTTCCTCATCTGTAAAAGGAGCTGGAGAAGGAAATGCCAAACCACTTCAGTATCTTTGCAAGAAAACCCCAAATAGGGTCCTGAAGATTTTGACATGATTGAAATGACTAAATAACAATAACAACAAAAGGAGTGTTGCAGGCAGAAGGCATGTTAAGGGTGTCCTATTAGATTGGGTATGACAATATTACTGCTGCTGCTTCTACCACTACCAGTGGGGCTGCCCTGTTTATTATTGAAATGTGCCATGTGAAGCACTGCACAAAGTCCTCCTTACCTCTGAATAATCTCTTCACTGTCCTGCCATGAAAGCTGAAAATGACCCAAATAGCATTAAGACTTTTCTCAAAGGGCCCAGTTTACAATCTAGTTTATATATTCATCTCAAAAAAGCAGTATGCTAAAGTAGAAGAAACACAGGACTGGGAAATAGGAAGACCTGGGTTCAAATAGTGGCTCAGACACTATGTACACAGAGGCAAATCATTGAACCTTTCTTGAGCCCCAGTTTCTTCATCTGTAAAAAAGGGGTAACATAAGCATTTAACTCATAAAGAGTATATATATATATATGTATATATACAAATATGTAATAGACATTTTATATAAACATATAATAAACTATATAAACATATAATAAAAATAAAATAAAATAAAAAATATATTATAACATTTATGTTATAACAGGCATTGATCAAGAAACAAGGTTTTAAGTATATTCATATATAAATATATTATATAAACAATAGCTTTATTATTATATGTGATTTAATCAATATAATGTGTATATTGTATAATATATGAATTATGTAAACTATATATTATATGCAACATAATATAAATACACATAGAAATATATTACAAAAAATATATTTGTTAAATACATTAGGAATATATTGTGTGTATATATAAACATATATATTAAAATGTACCTCAAACCTTAAAGCTCTCTTCAAATGTTTATTAATTATGATAATGATGATAAAGGAGAGGAGGAAGAGGAAGAGGATGTCATCTAGAAAAAGAAACATATTAGAAACCATAAACAGAGCAGGTGGATTTGTTTCTCAGAAAAGTTAGTTATCATTTCATAAGCAACAAAGACGTAAGAAAGCAAGTTTTTAATGGAATTTGGGGGGATCTGAGAAGGTCTGGAGCATAGGAAATGATTGAGTGGCAAAAGGGAGTATACAGTAAGGCAGCATGAAAGCTTGGGCTTCTGGGAAGAGGTGGCAATTGGAATAAGGACAAGAAGAGGGAGAAGCACAGAAGTTAAGAGATTTCTTATTTCACAGTTTTGTTTAAGTCTGGTTCTGACTGAGAGATGAGGGATGGGGTACCGAGAGGAGGATGAATACTCTAAGTGAAAAGTCTCCTATCTTTGTGTCCCAATTATAATGAAGAAGTGGTATGAACAGCTGGAACTCTGGTATAGGCACAGAAATTTCCCTATTGTTAAATCACCATTAATAGAATACAAGTTAATTAACTACCTTTTAAAAATATCACCACAATGGACAGATAACAAACCAGCAGCAAACAGATGAGTGCTTAATTTCCCAAAATTGAAATCTGTCGTCTCTGGAATAAACAAACGTTTGTAGCCTTCCTTATATTAAAATTACTGTGACTAACACAGGTATCATGTGATGAAAACTCTGCAGGTTTGATTACCTACACCAGGGCTGTTTTCTACAACACCAAAATATCTATATGAAAAGCAAAAGGATTCTGCTCAACATCCAGATGTTGAGCTTATTTGAAGCCAAAGTCCAGATCCTGGGAAATGTCCAGATGTGTAGCTTCATGTAGATGAAACATGTGGGTGATAGGATGATTTTTTCTTCTCCTACAGATGTTTGAAGAGCTTGCCAACATGATTAGCATCTGGATCCCCAAAGTTTTACAAGCCAGAGAAATTGGTGGCTAGTGGTCCACTACTTTTCAAAACTGCTGTTTCTTTTTGCCAAATGCAATGCAATAACAACAAAAAACCCTGCATACTAAAGCCTTTTGTATTTCTGTCTCTGTGTCATAAAAGAAATCCAAGCAAGATATATATATATATATATATATATATATATATATGCAGATATAGAAAACAATGAAAATCCATCATATGGATTAGAGGTGCAGAATAAAATAAATACTTTTTAGACATGGCGAATACATGGGTCTGTTTGGATCAACTGCTTACTCATTCCTAAAGAAGGGTTGTGAGGCTGAGGGAGACTAGAAGAACCTCAAAAGGTACTACTAACCTGTGCCTACCCTTAGACCCAGAAATAACCACAAGTAGGTCCATTTCCCAAAGAGATCAAGGAAAGAAGAAAAGAAGAAAAATATTTATAGCAGCTCTTTTTATAGTGGCAAAGAACTGAAAGCTAAGATGTACCTTTCAACTCAACTTCCTTTTCCATCATCAGCTCTGTTTGTCTTCCATGCTCTCCTAGTGAGTATAAGCAGATCATCTGAAATCACATCACCATGAAGAATAACAGATTTGGATACTCTATACCAGTGATGGGCAAACTATGGCCATCGGGCCAGATGCGGCCCCCTGAAGTGTTCTATCCGGCCACGTGACATTATTCCTAATCTGACAAATATGAGTAGGATATAATACAATGAAACTTCGAAAGAGTTGCCTTAGAAACAGACTGATAGATGAGCATTTCCTTTCCTTTGGCCCCCTCTAAAATTTTTGCCCATCACTGCTCTACACCTTTTCAACTTACCCTCAGATGCTCTTCCCACTGAGTGGAAGGCTGGAGGATGGAGAACCAAACTCCTCACAAAGCTTTTCTTTTGTAGAGAGCTAACAACCTTCCTGATAATTCTATGGTCTATCAGCAGCTCTGCTTGTTGCTTCCAAAGAACAATATGCTCCTTGGTGTCCTCCCACTCCCCCTTCACCTTTCTTTTGTGTGTTGTTCCTATTTGATTGTAAACATCTCAAAGGTAAGGACTGTCTTTTTTTCCCAATTTGTATCCTGGAACACTTAGCACAGTGCCTGGCACAGAGTAGGTGCTTAATAAATATTTTTAATTGAATTGAAATAATGGATGTTGTGGCATATGGCTGTAACTGAATACCATTTGTGTTATTTCTTATAAAAGACAGTTTCAAAAAAAGCTTGGGAAGACTTATATGAACTAAGAGAGGAAAAATCAACTAGAATCAGAACAATATCAGTACTGTATTAAATTAACAGATGGGCAGCTAAGTGGCACAGTGGATAAAAGTAGTAGACTTAGAGTCAGGAAGACTTCCCTTCCTAAGTTCATATCTAGTCTCAGACACTACCAGATGTGTGACCCTGGGTGAGTCACTTAACCCTACTTGCATCACTTTTTAGTTTGGACTCAAAATTCATACTGAGACATATATTTGTGAAATGGCTATGATTGGAATTTATTCTATTTCACTGTACAGTTGTTACAAAAGTTTTGTATTCCTTTTATTTTTCACGAATGGAAAAAAGGGAAAAGGAAGAAAAATGCTTGATAATTGAAAATAAAAACATAGCTCTTAAAGAAGTAATTCCTTCTCCCCCACCCAAAAGAAGAAAAGATATGTCATTAGAACATTTTAAAATGTACAAATGACAGAAGGAAGTTTAGGGAGCTACACAGACAAGTAGAATGACTTTGAAACTAATATGCTACTATGAATATGAATTATGAAGGAAAAATTATGAAATCAATGTGCTTATTATGTACTTTCAAAATCATTTTGTTTGTAGTACATGAATGCAACTGAATATTACTGTGATATAAGAAATGATGAACATAATGAATACAGAGAAGTATGGAAAAGTCTACATGCACTGATGCAGGGAAGTAAGTAGAACAAAAAGAAATGATGTATACATTGATTACAACAAAAGAAACAGAAACAACCACAGACAAAAAAAATCAAAGGCAAATGTTACAAAATTATAAAGAACAAGCATGAAAGGAGAGATGAGGAGATAGTCCCATCACATCCCTTTGCAGAAGTGGAGTCCCATAAATGTTGCACACTGCTGATGTTTTCAGAGTTTTGTTTGATTGTATTGGTCAGTTACAGCTTATTTCAAAAGGCACTAACTGGACTACATATAAAACCATACATTTTTATATTTTTGGTCCTTTTCTAAAAATATTTTTATTGATTCTTTTTATTTTTTGTCACTTTTCCTCTTTCTTTCAGAGAGCCAATGCATGTAACAAAAAGCATTTTAAAGACAAAAAAATGAAAAGAGGAAAAATGTACGGGGTGGGGGAACTAACTATAGCAACTAAGTCACAGATTCAGACATCATCTCTTCCTTTTCCTTCTCCAATCAAAAACTATGCCTGGCATAATAGGCAACCATCTGAACCAAAAGGCAAATGCCCTAGTTGAGTCCTAATTTAACTTGGTCATTATCTGTATAATTTAGGGCCATTCACTTAATGGGAGGGAGGGAGATTTTTTTTTTAAAGAATGAAATATAGAGGTTAAAGAAGGTCATCCGTAAGTCTCTTTCCAGCATGGACTTTATATGTTTCTATTAATTACAATGAATGAGAATGCATCTCATTTTTCTTCTGGATGATCTCATTTCTCTTCATGTAATATTCTGAACTTTCCTCTCTAGGTCCCCACATTGGGTACTACTTTCTGCTTCTCCTTTTTAAGCTTCTTTATATATGTCATTACCCCCTGTTCCTTGAGAACAGAGATATCCTTTCTTATTCTTCTACTGTATTTCCAGAGTTTAGTCCAGTGCCTGGAATATGGTAGGTTCTCAATAATTGTTTGCTGACTGATTGACAGATATTTTAGAAATTTATATGCCTGAAGAATTGGGGCAGACATAGGAGTGGAAATAGGGATGATATCACAAGGTCCCATCCATCACTATGAGTCCATGGTTATATTTGCAATTGCCTGCAAATATTTCTTGCTTAAGTATCAAGGTTTAATCTTACTCTTACACTTGAAAGATTTTCCATTGGATTTGCCTAATTGGTGGGTAAACATTCTTTGTACTTGCTACATATGACTTTTGTTTTCTCTTTTGAGTTATTTTCCTCTGGTGTACACATATACTGTTTCCTAAGTTACAATGTATAATGTGGTGTAAATCTGTTGATTTTTAGCATTGACTTGGGAAACAGGGTGTAGTTGTTTTCTTTGATTAACTTATTTGCTTCTTAAACAATTGTGGAAAACCAAATATTTGTTTTGCTGCTTGGTATTACTTTACAGGTTGAGCTTCAGTATAAAAGATAAAATTTGGTTCCATCTAGTGGTGATACTATGTATTGCAGGATGGTTACCTTAAGAATGGAAATGTTATTGATAGGATGATAGATTTAGTTAGAGCTGCCAAGGGCCTTAGAAATTATCTAGTCCAGTTCCCTTATTTTTCGCACAAGGAAACTGAGGCTCAAAGAAGTAAAGTTGTTTATCCAACTTCACAAAGAAACTCACTATCATTTGATTTAATTTGAAATAAAAGCAGATATGAAAATGGAAGGAAAAAGGGAAGTGCTTGATTTTCTCAAAAAGCGGAAGGATAACAATTACAAATGGCCAATGAATTCAGTCTTCTCTCATCTCATTCCCAGTATTATCCCAGAACCATGTCAGAGAATGAGGAGGGAAGCTAATTAATGAATAGAATAGAACATTACCCACCACAAACTCTTCCAAGTGGCTTTTGAAATCAAAGGTTAGATAAATATCTTTATTTCTTTTTTCCCCAGTCTATAGTAAAATCAGAATTGAGAATGCCCCAAGAGGGTTGAAATCCATTTAAAAACAAGAGTACCTTGAAATATCTATTTGGTCAGTGGTGGATTTGGGAGGAAGCTGTAGGAGAATTTCTGAGGCCGAGAGCCTTTGATGATTTATTTTTATATCACAAAACATTTTAATTTTTAGTCAGCTGTCCTCAACCACTTTATAGCCACACCTAAGAAATAAAGTGGAAGAAGCTTCATGTTCCCTCCTATAATCTTTTCCTACTAAGATCTAAAATGAAAATAATTTCAAAGATTTTATGTTCTAATGGATCTAGCCCTGATGCTTCACCTTCTTTACCAATTTCTTGAGGAATAAAAATGGCTCAGAAGCCCAGAGTGGGGAAACATGAATATTTGAGAAAGGTGTGTGAATGTGAAGAGCTAATACATAAGGAGGCTATTCTCATCTCTTCACCCTTGTCTAAAGTACTGACAGGGAAAGAGAAAGTTTGGTTAGAGGCATGAATATTGGAGAATAAAGAAAGACCTTCTGGGCAACTTGTTTCTCCTCGATTATTATCCCCATTTTGCTCCATTTTCATGAATATTGCTCCAGATTAAAAGAACAGTGTTAAGTTCAACATCGTATTAACTGCCATTGTGACTTCTTAGAATACTAGATGTATCCATTGCATAATACCAGATGGAAATAGATATAACCAGCATTATCATGTTTATTTTGTCTGTGAAGTGGGCATAAATACATAGTTATCGTTCTAGAGATTCCATATATGTGGGCAGTCCTTCCAGAGGCAAAGATTAAACCCTGTGAAACTCTTGACAATGCCCTGCTAGAAATTCTTTATCACACATCAATCCAGTTGCTGAAAACCTCCTAAATGATCATGTGGAAAGGAAGGCAGTATGCTAGCTATCAAGTATCACTTTTTGCACAACTGACAAGCTAATTCAGGCTTTCCTCACTAGCCTTAACATTTGAAGTAGCCTTCTAATTGGTCTCCCAGTCTCAAATCTCTATCTTCTCCAGTCTATGCTCCAAATGACTGCCCAAAATGCATTGCTCTGACTGTGTTACTTCTCTACTCAATACATTAGAGTGGCTCCCAATTCCCTTTAGAATCAAATATAGTCTTTGGCTTTTAATGCCCTTCCCAAAATGGCTTTAACTTACCTTTCCAGTTTTATTAAATATTGTTCACTTTCAGGCACTTTCAGCCAAAATGGCCTTCTTTACACTTACCATTTCATCACCTATTTCCTATTCATGCCTTTGCCCAGGCAATTCTACAAGCCTATTTCCTTCAGAGATCAGCTCTGTCCTCCAAGGTGCCAGCTTCTAATATCTTCTTGTCATCATCCTCAACTGCTCTCATTCACACCACATATTCCAACAATTACCAGATCATGTCATTTATAACTCTCCTCTCTAGTCCCTTCATCTTCATCATTGTCACCATTACTTTCATTAACAATGACAATCATTTATTATTATTTTTTGAAACCCTGTGCTTCTATCTTGGAAATGATTTTAAGTATTCATTCTAAGGCAGAAGAGTGATAAAGGCCAGACAATTAGAATTAAGTGATTTACCTACAGTCACACTGATAGGAAGTGTTTGAGACCAGATTTGATTCTAGACTCCAGACTTGGTGTTCTATCCACTGTGCTACCTAGTCACTCCAACAAGCATTTATGATTTCCTTGCTGTATACCAGATACTGTGTTAAGTTATGGAGATACAAAAAAAGGCAAAAGATAATCCCAGCTTTCAAGAAGCTTATATTATATAGGGAAAACAAGTCAAACAATTCTGCATGTGTGTGTGTGTGTGTGTGTGTGTGTGTGTGTGTGTGTGTGTGTGTGTAATCTACACAATGAAAATAAGCAACTCAGAGGGAAGGTGCTAGCTCCATGTGTGTGGATTGAATAGGATTGAAAAGCATCCTGAAGAAAGTGAGGTGGCATTTGGGCTGAGTCTTGATTCTCTAAAACCATTGTTTAAAGCTCCTACTGGTGTTCTTCACTACCAAGAATATTGGTTTTTGTCAGCCAGTCTTCCATAGGTTTTTCAGTTGTAAGAAGAATTGGTACAATACAGATCTAAAAAAGGCCATGATACATTCCCACAAGTATAGATTACAGAGGAATCTGAGATTGAGTGATTGGACATCTTATCATTTATTTCAAATGGAAGGAGGGGGAAGATAATGGGGAGGGAGGAGTTGATTGAGGGAATTAACTGTCCTCTTACAATAGCATTTGTAAAAAATTCCATTTATTTAATTGATTTAGAATATTTCTTCATGGTTATGTGATTCATATTCTTTCCCTCCCCACTCCTGTAGTCAATGAACAACTCCACTGGTTTTTTTTTTTTATTTGAAACCCTTAACTTCTGTGTATTGACTTATAGGTGGGAAAGTGGTAAGGGTAGGCAATGGGGGTCAAGTGACTTGCCCAGGGTCACACAGCTGGGAAGTGTCTGAGGCCGGATTTGAACCTAGGACCTCCCATCTCTAGGCCTGGCTCTCAAACCCAGCTGCCCCCTCCACTGGGTTTTGCATGTATCATCTTATAATAGCATTTTAACATTTACAAAGTCCTTTGCTTTACTCACTTTATCTCATTTGATACTCACAATAATCCAGTACAGTAGATATTATTAAGACCATTTTGTAAATGAGTAAACTGAGGTTGAGGGTTGTGACTTGCCCAAGTCACACACTAATAAATAGAGCCTAAATTCTAGCTGAAGATTACTATCTCCAAATCCAGTATTCTTTATATCACAGCTTATATCCTGTATCCTATTCATGGTTCCTAATCCTATCCATCTCCTGATCTTCTTCCACCACAAAGGAGCTATGTGATCTTCAACAAGTCATTTAATCTCCATTGGCCTCAGTTGCCTCTTCTTTAAAATGAAGAAAATAACATTACCCGCTTAAATGCAGGGAATAAGCCAGCTAATCTTTTGAGGTCTATTCCAGCTCTAGTTTCTATAGTTCTAAGTCCTCGGGGTCTCAATCAATCCATAAGCATTTGTGAAGCACTTATTGAGTGTCAGGCATTACGCTAGACATTGAGGATATCAAGACAAAATTCAAATAGTTCTTGCTATCAATGACTTTACAGTTTATCAGGAGAGAGAACATATACATACATACATATATACACATGCATGTATATATGTATTGTACATATAAATACATGTGTGATATTAGATGATTAGAAGAGGGAGGCTTGCAAATAGAGGTATTAGGAAAACTTTTATGCAGAAGCTGTCTTATGCCAAATCTCCATAGGAACTAAAGATCCTAAGGAGATGGTGGAAAGCCAGTGCAAAGTCAAAGAAATGAGAAATGACATGCCCTATATACAGACAAATAAAATGATTGGTTTGACAGGGGAGTGTGTGTGTTAAAAAGGAATCATGTTTAGAAATTCTAGAAAGGTACTCTGGTTTTAAATGTTTAACAAAAGAGGTCAGATTTGTGTTTAGTTGTGATCAAGAGCCCTTGGAGTTTATAGAGTAGGAGAGGGATATGTTTGAACCTGTGTTTTAGGAAAATCACTTTGAGGAGGAACTCTGGGAAGATGTGTTGTTAGGACCTGGAGGAACACAATTCCCCACAAACGTTCTAGCTCTATAAACTCTATAAAGAAGTGATTAAAAAATAGACAATGAAAAATAGATATAAGCTCCTCCAACCAAACCAGAACTGTAGAAAAAGACTGCCAGAATCCTGTAGAAGCTTGGAGCAGTGACAAGCCTGGGCAGGCAGAAGCCAAAACTTAAATCCAGATTAGGAGACTAGGTAAGACTGGTGCCCAGGTAACATAGCATAAGGTAGTTCAGCACCTAGGCAGCCTGCCAGAGAAACATCAAGAGAAAGGGGCAGTACCCAGTTCCCAGGCAGCTCATCCCTTCCTACTTCCAGTCAAAAAGCCCCCTAAGGGGCAGAGCAGGAAAGGAGATCAGACCTCTGCCCTGGAATCACAATAGGCAGCACCTTAGTGGTTCAGCTCCCAGGCACTTCAGTATGTTGGGCATCCCTGCCAAGGCAGAGTATGGAACAGGATTAGACCTGTACACAGGTTTCTCAGTGACTTAGCACCCAACCCATTCAATACCAAGGCAGTCCACACCTGAACCAAAGCAGGAGAATAGGCCAAGCACCAGGGAGGCAAAATATCTAAGGTCTCTCAGGAAACATGCTACCAACACTATCAACAACATCTGAGGGAGACTTTTCAGGCTCATGGAAAAGAAGAGAGACAAATGTGGGTTTGGAACTATATAATAAGAAGGAGACAGAGAAGAAACCTAGGCCAAAACTTGAGTTAATCTATCTGGAGACTGAGTCAAAAACAATTAAGTCTTACATAAGGTCTTAGCCAAAGTCTTAATCAATACATCTAGATCCAAGTAAGGACAGCCTTTATCTGTATTAGTAAACCTATGGCAGGCACACCTGCCTGAGGGGGCTGCTCCCCCACCCTCTCCAAAGGTGCCTAAGGATATTTCTCACTTCACCCACTTCTCTGCCCCAGCAGTCCAATGGGAGTGCTTCTTCCCTCCCCTGTCTGAGGCAAGGCAGGGAGCTCACATGCAGTGTGAGGGTTGCAGTCTGGGCACTCATCTCTAAAAGGTTTGCCATCTCTGGCCTGTATTATCCAAGAGTTTGGAATGGAGGTGAGTTTGACCCAAACATAAATATCCAATTAACAAAGTGGAGATGCTCAAAGTAATAAGTGGGGAAAAAAAACACTACAGATCTTTCTAATAAAATCAGGAGTAAAGTAAGAATATTCATTATTACCATTACCTTTAAACATTGTGCTAGAAATGCTAATGATAGCAATCAGACAAGAAAAAAATCAAGGGAATAAACACAGGCAAAAGAAGAAACAAAAATATTATGGTTTGCAGATGATACCATGTTCTAGCTAAAAAACCCAAGTCAGTTAGAAATTTCATTAAAGCAATGAATAACTTCAGCAAAGTGCAAGATATAAAATAACCTGCATAAATCACCAACATTTCTGTATATTATAAAAAACCAGAGGGAAAGAATTCATTCAAAATAACAAAATAATATAAAATGTATAATATATTTGAAATCCTATCTACCTGGACACCCAGAGGAACTATTTGAATGTAACTACAAAACTATGTATTTTCTTTGCAGAAATAAAGAACTAAGCAATTAGAAAAATGTTAATTGCTCATGATAGGTCATGACAATATAATAAAATTATATACTATCTAAATTAACTTAACAAGCTATCAACAACCATATAAATACTGCTCCAAATAACTACTTAATTAGCACAAATCAGAGCAACTGAACCTCAAATTCACACTCTTCAGACTGGCAAAGACAACAACAAAAAAAGGAAAAAATAGCAATTGTTAGAGCAATTACCAGAAAACTGTTGGAGCTTTGAATCAGTCCAGCTATTCTGTAAAGTAATTTGGAAGTATGCCCAGTTAGACCATCAACTATTTGTAGCAAAGGTAGTGAAGAAGGAAAAGAAGGGGAAGAAGAGGAACGAAGAGGAGAAGTTGATAATGATGAAGATAAGAAAGAAAGAAAGAAAGAAAGAAAGAAAGAAAGAAAGAAAGAAAGAAAGAAAGAAAGAAAGAAAGGAAGAAAGGAAGAAAGGAAGAAAGGAAGGAAGGAAGAAAGAAAGAAAGAAAGAAAGACATAATTGTCACAGAGAGACCAAAAGAAACAAGAAGGTATCTTAGTCAGAAAATATTTGATGTATTTGTCAGAGATGACTGCCAAGGCAATATGGTGTTAGAATAAAAACTCATCTGAAAAACTGAATGAGAATGGATTACAATGTAGTAGTATCATCTCATAAAGCAGAGAGAGAAAACCATTGTAAAGAAAGCTTGGCAATATATCAAACTAGGGAAGTTCATCACTAGGACATTTGAGAATGAGTATGAAAGGAATACAAATGAATTAAAACTGGGAGGAAAGATTTGCAAACAATGTCTCTGAAAAAGAACATGAATAAAGGATGACATCAAGGAACTATATGACAGGAAGAGAAGATGAGTTGGTCATGTGACAAAACAAGGGATAACAACTGGACAGTTAGAATGATTCCACTTTTATCCTAGTGATGGAGAGAGAGAGAGAGAGAGAGAGAGAGAGAGAGAGAGAGAGACTGCCAGCTTTGTCCACACACTAAATGGACAATCTATAGCAAACTTATGGAAGAACATGGAAAAGAATACATTCTAGGATAGGTAGGCATGGATGTATTACAAGGGTCATAATTGGAGGGCATCACTGAATAACAAATCCATTTGAGGATCCATAGCACCTATGGCAGGATAAAGTAGTCATTATGAAGTTGATTGATAAAGTGAACTTATGTATCTATAAAGGAAAAAACTTCTACAGGCAACAATAGGATTGTTTTATCAAGGACAAAAGCAAAAATAAAGTCATCTGTACTTCCTTTCACCAAAGTTTTAGGCAAGCACCACAAAATTGAGCTTGGGAATAGGGAACAAAAGTTAAAGAAAAAGAAACAGAACATTTGAGTCAATAAGCATTTATTACCTGTCTACTATGTTCCAGGCACTGTGCTAAGCACTGGATTCAGTGTCATTCAAAGAAAGTCCTTCCTGCTTTATGGAATTATGCAATCAATGATCTTATTGTTCATGAAAATGGGCAACTATCTCCATAGACAGATAGCTATCCTCTGTAATTAAGTATATTATCAAGGCAGTTGTGATGTCAGTGAAGAAATATTGAATTTGGTATCAGAAAGCACGGTTGGCTTTGTCATTTACTAGTTATGTGACCACATGCAAATTCTTGAATTTCTCTCGGCCTCAGGTTCTTCATCCTTAAAATGAGGATAATAATCCAGTAATACACTATTTCTCTCAGTGAGAAGAGGGATGGTTGTGTCATGAGGTTTAAATGAGAGAATCTGTGTTACAGGAATGATCAGAGGATCCAGACAGATCCTCTTAGTCAGAGCACAAGTACATCCCCATGAAGCTAGAGTTCACATACCTGGTTCCACTGTCAGATACTTGCCAGTTCTTGTTTCTATTACTTGTCACTTATATGTAAGATGCCAATCTGTTGAGGTGAAAAGAAGCAAGGTGGAGAGATACCAAGTTCTGCTAATCTTCCAAGTATGTATAAACTATTCCAGAATGTTCCTCTTACTTTTTTCTACCTTCTTTTAACATTCCCTCCCTCAAGATACTCACTCTTGCTTTTCTCCTCTTCTTTCTGGCTGAAGCCCCCCAAGAAGAAAATAGGTGGAGCTAGTATGGTGAAGAGTGATAAAGAGGAAGTTCAAGGTTAAGGAATACAGAACAAGATTAGGGAAAATTTAAGAGTTTCAAGAGAAAGGAAAGGATCTATATTGAAACTTTTTTCCTATCCATTTATTTTTAATATACATATTAAAAATCCATTTTATTGATTCTCTATATATCAGTAATTGGAAGGGAGGAGATCCTACTTCCACCTACCTCCATATTGAGCCCTTTCTAGTGACAAAGAAAGACAATTAAGTACAAATAATGGACAGTAACTTCATTAGACAATAGGTCCAAAATTTTGGTCTAGTAGTTGCCCACCTCTTTAGCTTGAGGAAAGACACTATTCACTCTCTAGGACTTTCCCTGTTTTTCAGTTACTTAGAGTTTAACTTTCTTGTTTCTTTTTCATACCTTTCTTTATCCTTACTTCAAGTTTCATAAATGTTGTGTGCAAACATTAAAAAAAATTGCAAACTCTTTGATTCTTTGTCAAAAATCTGTATATTAGAGGTTAATGTGTTTCCTGTCTTTTAGAGCTAATTGAAATAAATTGCCTGGCTTTGTTTTACCCTAAGGAGAACTATGAGTTCAACAGAAAATATATGATTAATTAATCATGATAGCTTTTTCCAGTTTTGAGAAAACAAAATCTCGGACCTGAGAGGGATCTAAGAAACCATTTAGTCAAACACTCATTTTCTAGATGAGGAAACTGAGGTTCAGACAGGTCATTCGATTCTGTGAAATTCAAGGTAGAGTCAACACCTGAACCGAAGTCTCCTGAATCCAATTTATTTTAGGACAAAGCCTTGTCCATCCAGAAAGTACAACTACCTTCTTGTTTCTCTGAGATGAAATGGGAATGTATTTTCATGCTGTTCACAATGTTGCATATAATATAATTTTACAAATCCTTTTTGCAAATTTTAGAATTTACAAATTTTACAAATTACTTAACTAATTCCTGATCCTCATTTGTCTTATAAGTCATGTCAGATTTATAATTATTTGAGATTTTACCACCAGGATTACATATCATTTCCACCAAGTTCTGTTAGACGACTTGAGTAACTTTTTAAAGAATAATCACTAAAACTATCTGACACCATTAAAAAGAAATTTCTTCTTGATTATCTCCAAATACCGTAAAATTACAGAGTTTTCTATTATAAAATTTAGAGGATGAAGGTATCTTAGAGTTCATCTAGACCAACCTGATTTTTTCCAAGATAACTGATGCATAATTTCTTCACCAAGAATGAAGCCAAAAAATATTCGGCTTGTAGCTATTGTTTGATGCTTATGACTGATGCTTCTACTTTGGGTTCATATTGTGGATCTTTTCTTTCAAAATGTCAAAACCAAGGAAGGAGTTTATTGTCTGACTTTTGTTGCTATGGAAGTGCTCATTATCTTGGATCATCTAATGCACAGGGCACAAATAAATTTATTGAGTTCATAAATGAAGTGTGATCCTTTGAACCTCCTTACTGTTATGAAAGCAAGTTTTTCTCTCTCCCTTTTTCAATAAATTGTCAATTCTCTGTATTCAAATGTTGGGGTGTTAGTTTGAGCTATTGATAGAACAATTTGCTTAGCAAACATCTATGTAGCTTAAAAATTAACAGCATTTCCCCATTAACAAGTATGAGTGAAGATCAAATAAAACAATGTTTGTAAAATGTTTAGCACAGGTCCTGGCACATAGTAGGTGACTAATAAATATTTCTTTTCTTTCTTCCTTCCTTACCTAAGAGACTCTGGGTAATAGTTATGAAAGCTTAAAAAAACCATAAAACAACAACCAATTGCATTCTGGCAGTACAGTTGGTTAATACCCAGTTGGCTTAGCATACCAACCAATGTGATATAATTGTTTCAATGAATCTGAGAAATCGATTATATGGCATTGGGCGGCAGGCTAGACCTACTCAGAACCAGTATGAGGATCAGCTTGACACAGAGGACAACAGAGCAAATGGGTTTTCCCCTTTGTGTCCTGTTACCAAAAAGATATTTCAGAACAAATCAGAAACATCAGCACCCTACTTGCTGGAAATGCTTTAGTGCAGATAGCACTGACCACTACAGTGCCTAAAGTGTGACTGTGTAAGAAATGAAATAAAGATAGAAACCATTATTGCATCACAACATATTAGAAACATTTATTAACAATTATATTGACTTCATATTACTTTTGGTCAACAATATCTTCAGCCCCAACTTACAACAAAGTATCGGTGATTAGAACAGGACAATCATTGAGAAATAATTTTATTGCTAAACCCTGATTAGATGAGTTAAGAGCACATATTAAGGGATTCCTTAAATCTGAACAGAAAAAAAGCTAAAGAATCTGAGAGCACTGAAATTGACTGAAGCTTAAAGCCCCAGTAGTCTTATCTAATAATGAAATCAATGGCAATAAAATGCCAATACTCTGAATTATTTAAAAATAAAAATGGACATACCTAAAGTGTAATTTGAAAAAAGCCCTCTAAGTCTAATAGTGTGGATGCAACTAATTGACCAACTGTGTCAAAAGAGAGTAATTCTAAATAGAGAATATCTGTTATAACTATCAAACACATTCTCCTACAACACTTGACAAAAAGTGTACCAGAAATTTCAGAATCTAAACAAAGCAGCATATGCTGGAACCATTTTTCCAAAAAGGAAGAAAGGTTAAGCTGGCTGGCAATATTTCTAAAAACAGGCTTCAATTGCCATCATGGAAAAGGCAGCCTGAAAAAATTATTGAAAGCTTTCAAGAAGGATGATGAAAGATTACATCAATGCCTATCTAGCATCTGCAGGAGAAAACTTGAGCAGAATGTTCTATATAGCTATGAAATTAAAAGATGCTTGCTCCTTACAAGGAAAGCTATGGCAAATCTGGACAGCATACAAAAAAGTGGAGACATCACCTTGATGACAAAGTACAGTCAAAACTATGGTTTTCCCAATAGCGTTTATATGTGGCAGTGAGAACTGAACTATAGGGAAGCTGAACACTACAGAATTACAATACTTTCCGATTGTGTTTGGAGAAGAATTTTGGGAGTCCCTTGGACAGCAAGGAGATCAAATCTGTAAGTACCTAAATTAATTCAGATTATTTACTGGAAGGTTAAATGCTGAAACTGACTGAAGCTTAAATATTTTGGCTATATAATGAGAAGAGGGGATTCACTGGAAAAGATCCTGATGGTCAGAATGATTGAAGGCAAAAGGGAAAGGGGATGGCATAGAATAAGATGAATAGATAGTATCATAGAAACAATGAAAATAAACTTGGACAGACTTGGAATGAAAATGGAAAAGGGTCTGGTGTGCTATGGTCCATGGGATCATGAAGAATAGGACATGACTGAATGAATGAACAGAAACAATAACGGCAAAGGAAATGTGTGGAATGGAATCCAGAGGACAAAATGACATCAGAAATTCTTGATATCCTTACTTAACAAATGAAAGAGAAATCTAAAAGGTTAAGGTGACACAAGGAGTCAAGGCAGCACAAATAACATTAACAATTCAACATTAATCAAAACCTTTCAATAGAGGTTTGAGAAGCAAAGAAATTAGAGGCGTAAGGGAATCTCCAGAGAAGGAGATTGTGAATTTATTTTCATCATTGATGTGGTTGAAAGAAATCCAATACAATGACTGTTCATTATAAGTCAATACACGTTGGATCAAATAAGAGAGAAAGCTCACATAGCATTAATATGATGAATGACAGAATGATTGAATGGATGGTGACTGAAACTATCTTCTCTGCAAAACTGGGAAGTGACAGAGTCCAGCGAAGTCCATAATTATTGGCTCAAACACTTGATAGTGGCACCTGAGTTATTAGCAAAGAATTTACCAATTTCTTCTCTAATTTAAGCCTGATTCCATTTTTCTTAACAGAAGACATCTTATATTTACTGCCAAAAGACAAGAACATCAAATATGGAATCATTACATCTTTGTTTACCTTAAACAACACATTCATTCATACACACAAAAAAATCTAAGAGAACAATATATTGGCTCAGGAGTAAAAAAAACTGTTCCGAGAAGTCCTAAAAACATAAAGAGGAGCGTTGTGTATATAGTGATTATTGAACAAGCCACCTGAAAGTGTCATAACATTTGTCTTACCTGGATTAATTATCAAAAGCTTTTGACTCAGTTCTATAATCATGGCTCAGTCACGTATAATAAATATATGGCCTGGGGCCTTAGGTGAATGAGAACATTGAAGAAGAGTGGAAGGGGAAATGGTCTTGTGATTAGAATGTGTTCTGCTCAATTGCCCCAATGAATCTGGAAAATAAGAGAGTATTGCTTTTGTGTCTGTGCGCAAGATGAATGTGGTTTTAAAGGTTGTAAGTGATAGAGTGAGAGGATGAATGAGTCTATATGTTTCAGGAAAAGCGTTTCTCTTAAAAGCCCAGCTCTGCATGGGGGACTAGATGAGATAAAAACTGTTCAGGAACAGGGTTGTGACCCACGAGCTATTTCCCTCTACAAAATGTATGCCAGCAGGGCAAGCCATGATGAAAAGTTTGTAAGATCGGATTTTATCTCATACGCTATATCTGAATCATAAATGCTGAGCTATAAGTATTTTCTTTTCAGAACGAGTCACCTAGGATATCCTGACAAAGATTTTGAAAATAATTTCCCTCAGTAAGCTGTGTTGTTCTTGTTGTCCAGTCGTTTCATTTATGTCTGACTCTTTGTGACCCCATTTGGGGTTTTCTTGGCAGAGATACTTAAGTAGTTTGTCATTTCCTTCTCCAGCTCATTTCACAGATGAAGAAATGGAAACAAACAGGGTTAAGTGACTTGCCCAGGGTCACACAATGAGTAAATATGAGGCTGTTTTTTTTAATACTATATGTTTCATTTTTTATACTATTTCCAGATTACATGTGGATACACTTTTAAAAAAATTCCTTACCTTCATCTTAAAATCAATATTGTGTTTTGGTTCCAAGGCAGAAGAATAGTAAGGCAATGGAAGTTAAGTGTCTTGCCCAGAGTCACACAGGTAGGAAGTGTCTGAGCCCCTATTTGAACCCAGGACCTCCCATCTTTAAGCCTGCCTTTCAATCCACTGAGCCATGTAGCTGTCCCATAGAAATAGTTTTAATATTTTTCTGAGATTTTGTGATCTATGTTATCTCCCTCCTTTTCACTCATCCCCTCATTGAGAAGGCAGAAAATATGACATAGATTGAACATGTGCTATCACGTAATGCTTAATTCCATATTCATCATGTTGTGAAAAAGGATACATAGCATTTATACTAGAGAAAAATTCATGGAGAAAATAAAATGATGAATGCCATGCTTCAATCTTCAATCAGACTCCATCCATTCTTTCTATAATAGTGGATAACCTTTCTTGTCATGAGTCCCTTAGGATTTGTCCTGGATCCTTGCATTGTTCATCACAGTCAAGTCATTCACAATTGATCACTGCACATTATTGCTTTTACTGGGTACAATGTTCCCCTAGTTCTGCTTACTTCACTTTGTATCACTTCATACAAGAAGGGTTTTTTTTGTGATCATCTTGTTTGTCATTTTTTTATAGCATAATAGCATTCCATTACAAATCAGGTACCACAACTTGTTCAGTCATTCCTCAATTGAAGGACATACCTTCAGTTCCAATCTGTTTGCCATCAGAAAAACAGCTGCTGTAAATGTTTTTGTACAAGTATGTCCTTTCCCCCTATTTTTGATCTCTTTGAGATACAGACCTGGTAACAATATGCTCGGTTTTATGACCCTTGGGTGTGGTTTCAAATTCCTTTCCAAAATGGTTACATCGGTTCACAGCTTCACCAAGAGTATATTTGAGTTTCCGTTTTCCTACATCCCCTCCAACATTCATCATTTTCCTTTTTTTGTCATATTACCTAGTCTAATAGGTGTGAGATGATACCTTGGAATTTTTAAATTTGCATTTCTCTAATACTGATTTGGAGCATTTTTTCATATGACTAAAGGTAGTTCCAATTTCTTCATCTGAAAATGGCCTGTTCATATTCTTTGGCCATTTGTCAATTGGAGAATGTTTTGTATTCTTATAAATTCCACTCAGTTCTCTCTATATATATATGAGAAATTGGGCCTTTTTCAGATATACTTCCTATAAATCTCCTCCCTAGTTTGATGTTTTCCTTCTAATATTGGTTGCATTGGTTTTCTTCATGTAAGACCTTTTAAATTTAATGTAGTCAAAGTTATTTATTTTACTTATCATAATGTTCTCTGATATTTTTAGTCAGAAATTCTTCCTTATCCATAAGTCGGTCAGGTGAACTATTTTGTGCTCCCCTAATTTGTTTATAGTATCACATTTTATTTCTAAATCATGTATCCATTTTGCCCTTATCTTGGCATATGCCTTGTTTCTGTTATAGTGTTTTCCATTTTTCCCAGCAGTTTTTGTCAAATAGTGATTTCTTCTTCCAAAAGCTTGGATCTTAGGGTTTGTCAAATCCTAGGTTATTATGATAATCTACTTCTACATGTTGAGTGCTTAATCTATTCCATTGAGCCATTACTCTATTTCTTAATCAATACCAGCTTGTTTTGATGATTCCCACTTTATTATACAGTTTCAGATTCAAGATAGCTAAGCTACTTCCCTTCATAATTTTTTTCATTAATTCTCTTGACATTCTTAATCTTTTGTGCTTCCAGATGAATTTAATATTACTTTTTCTAGCTCAGTGAAATATTTTTGTGTAGTTTGGTATGGCACTAAATAGATAAATTTAGGTGGAATTGTCACTTTTACTTTATAGACTCTGCCTATCCATGAACAAGTAATATTTTTCCAATCGTTTATATCTGTTTTATTTATGTGAAAAGTGTTTTGTAGTTGTAATCATATACTTCCTGGATTTGTCTTGGTAGGTAAACTTCTAGGCATGTTTTATTGTTTACAGTTATTTTAAATGGGATTTTTCTCTTGCTGTTGAACTTTATTGGTAGTATAAAGAAATGTTGATGATTATGTGGATTTATTTTGTATCCTGCAACTTTGTAAAAGCTGTTTTTTTTTTGGTTTATTCTTTTAGATTCTCTGAGTATACCATCATATCATCTGCAAAGAGTGATAGCTTTATTTCCTTATTGCCAATTCTAATCCCTTCAATTTCTTCTTCTTCTCTTATTGCTATAGATAGCATTTCTAGTGCAATAATAAATACCAGTGATGCTAATGGGCACTCTTGCTTCACTCCTGATTTTATTGAGAAGACCTCTAACTTATTTGCATTACAGATAATGCTCGCTGACTGAAGCTGGATTTGAACTCAAATTTTCCTGACTATAGGCATGGCATTCTATCCACTGCACCACCTGGTGTTACACAAATATGTATACTAGGTATAAAAAAACTCATAAACACCTGTGTTGACTCAATTACTCAAAAGTGTAATCCAGACAAATATTTGATGAATGCAGATGCTACATAGGAAAGGTCCTGAGATAGTGAGATAGTACAGTGGATATAGTGTTGCACCTAGAATTCAAATCTGGCCTCAAACATTTACTGGCTATGTGACTCTATAAAAGTCAGTTACCCTTTGTATGCCTCAGTTTCCTCATCTACAAAATGGGAATTATAATAGCATCAGAATTTGTAAGGATCAAATGAGATAATTTTTGTAAAGCATCTAGTCCAGTGCCTGAAATGTAGTGAGATATATATGTATATATATATATATATATGTATATATATATGTGTGTGTGTGTGCTGTTATTATTATCATTATGGCTGGTTGGAGATTATCAGTTACTCTCTATGGGACTTCAATAAAAGAGCAAACCAATTCTGATTCAGGAATTTTGGTAGTATGCCATCCTAGCAGTAAAGCAGTTTGAACTAAGCCTCTGAAAGGATGACATTTTGATGATCATAGGTCAGAAGATTTGGACTTCTCATCAGCATCAGTAGCAGTATCCACAGAAGAACAATGACTGATATCAGTGTCTGTATCCAGAGCTGGGGACAAACTAAGCAAACCTACCTAGGAAAGGCATACTCAAGATTCAACAAGGGTACTGACTCGAATTCCAGAAGAGAGCTATATTCACCAAAATGAAATTGCATGAGGACTTCACAAAGGGAGAAAAATGCTCTTTGGTCACATGTGCTCTTTTAGCTCAAGATTGCTTTCCCCTGTAAGTATTTGTGGGATATTGTAGCCAAGATTTTTAGAGTAATTCATTTTAACAACTCTTCTGATTATTACCCGTTTATTAAACTCCTCTTACTAAAAGCTAATTAAATATGATGGCTAATTATCAATGGGAGGAGCACACCAGATTAGGGCATAAGAGCAACATTACTAAAAATCAATAACTCCTCAAAGTAACCCTTAGTGCCCTGTTGTGAGGAGTAGCCACCTGCCCTTTGGGGATACAACTACTAGTCCAGTAGAATGTTAGGAGACTGAGAGGCTGTTACATAGTTATAAAAAGCTGCTAAAAAGAAAAGCTCCCTCTTGGTTAGAATAGAATGTTTTCAGTTAATGAGTCCACTTAGCCTTGAAAAATAATTTCTTGAATGTTCAAAATTTAATCTGGTTTAATTTGGTGCCCTTTGGATTCACTAGGTTTACAGATCTAATTTTCTCTATTTAGATATTTTAAATGGTTCTAGTGGACCAGCTCCTAGATCAAGACACTTGGCTCTGTTTATTCTTATATTGAGAAGTTCAAGAAAAATCCTCCACTTACCCAAAGTCCCTCTCCCTCTAGCTTTGATGTCTGAAATTAATGAATTTATTTGAATTATGACATGAAAGTGAATTGATGGAAACAAGTACTTTAAGATTTTATAGCTTTCTATAACCACAAGTTTTAGTTTATTTGTGCTCAAGTAGGACTAATACTTTTGATGTGGGGACTTGCCAAGGCCCTTTCCAGTGCTACTTATCTACTTGGTCTTCAATTCTCATCTGTGGCTCCAAGAAACTACAGTATATGCAGCAATCACACTCTGGTAAACCATCTTGACGAATGGGCTAAATCAAGTTGAAGGTAACCAATGGGCCACAAACCCATTGGTGAGTTGGGGTTGGTTTATCCCAAGGTGTAATAAATGGATCAGAGCAATTTGTTCTGTTCTCCATGAAGGTGACTTAAGGGAGCACATAGAGTTTGGTCAGACATCAAAGATGCCAGTCATCCATTGCAAACTGGACTATCACCAGTTATCCTGTTCAATTCAGCAGGTAGTACACGTTTAATATGAGTATTGTTTGCTTAATCAAATAGGAGGAATAGGAAATTAAACCCAGGTCTTTTGACTCCAAAGCTAATATTCTGAGCTCTAAACCACACTGCCATCCTATCTCGATGAAGTCATACATTAGATTATTATCAACATTGATCTTTATGTGTTTATTGTTCTCTAAGCAGAGAACAGGACCTGAGAAAATGTAAACATTGGTCAAATGAATTTAATTGAGGAGACAAGGTTGAGAGCATGGAGCACTGACTAAAAATAGCTAGCATGTGGATCCTGGACAATTGATTTACTCATTTTGACCTCAGGTAAGTCACTTACCTCATATGTTCTCAGTTTCCTCATCTGTAAAATTAAGGGAAGTGGAAAAAATGGCCTCTAAAGTTTCTTCCAGTTCTAATCTATGAATCCATATTCATATGTGTGTGTGGTAAGGGTCAGGGGAAGAAGGCACCTAAAAATAGAATGGGAGCATAATATGGGAGATTAAGGAATAAAGATATATATTGCCTACTGCAAAAGTTTGTCCTGCCTCAATTCTGTTAACATATTTGGATCTGATTTGAAAGTTTCAAAAATATCTTGAATTTTCTCCTTATTGAGTATATAGAAAAGTTCAAGTATCCAATACCATATTTATTTATCATTGTCCACAGAGAGCCACAAAGTAAATTTGACTGTTATTTAGTCATGGCCTCCTTAAATACTAATTAAGTCACACCCTGGGTGGTAGGCTTTCTTATTGCCATTTCCCTTTGTCATTATAAAGGCCTGCAATAAGATGCCAGTTTTATATGATAGTATAGTTACTAGCTCACTTATGAATCAACCAGCACTAGCCTCTCCTAGGTTTGGGTTTATGTTTGCATATCTGGGAGAAGAGGTATTTCTGGTAATTATATCCTATGTAACGAGAACCTCCTCTTTAATGTGGAACTGGGAAACTGTAAAGTCAATTTGTTCTAGATGGGGGTTCTTTTTTAATTGCTTATTACTTTTTTTAACTTTCTGATCCTTTTATTTTTTTAATTACATGTAGAAACAATTTTTTAAACAATTGTTTTCTAGTCTTTTGCAATGCTAATTCCTTCCTTCCCTCCCTCTCCTACCCCATTCTCCATGGTAAACCAATATATTATTACAGTGTTGTCATACAAAGTAAATGTCTATATTCCTCATGTCATGAAAGAAGATAGATATATATATATATCACATATATGAAAAAATTCATGAAGGAAATAAGGCAAGAAATGGTATGGTTCAATCAGCATTCCTACTCTGGCAGTTCCTCCTATGGCTATGGGATAATATTTTCCCACATGAAACTCTTGGGGTTGTCTTGGATCCTTGCCTTGCTGATAATAGTTTATTCCTTCACTGTAGATCATCTTAAAATAATTCTGTGACCAGGTACAATGTTCTCCTTATTCTGCTCACTTCACTTTGTTTCAGTTCATGCAAATCTTTCCAAGTGTTTCTGAAATCATCCCATTCATCATTTCTGATCGCACAATAGTCTTTCATTTCAATCATATGCCACAACTTGTTCAGCTATTTCCCAATTGATGGCCATCCTAATTGTTTGCCCCCACAAAAAGAGTTGCTATCAACATTTTTGTGCATGTAGGTCTTTTCCTTTTATCTATTATCTTTTTGAGATACAGATCTACTAGTGTTATTTCTGGATCAAAAAGGATACACAGCTTTATGGCCCTTCGGGAATGGTTCCAAATTGTTCTCCAGAATGTTGTATCAATTCACAGATCCATCAACAGTGTATGCATGAGTGTTCTAATTTTCCCATATCTCCTCCAGCATCTGTCATTTTCCTTTTTTTGTTATATTGCCAATCTGAGAATGTGAGGTGGTATCTCAGAGCTGTTTTAATTTGAAATTCTCTGATCAAAAGTGTTTTGGAACATTTTTTACATGACTCTGGATGTTTTGGGTTTCTTCATCTGAGAATTGCCAGTTTATATCCTTTGATCATTTATTAATTGAAGAATGCTTTGTATTATTATAAATTTGACTCATTTCTCTACATATTTGAGAAATGAGGCTGTTGCTAGAGATATTTGAAAAAAAATTTCCTTCTTAGTTATTTGTTTCCTCTTCTAATCTTGGTTGCATTGGTTTTGTTTGTACAAATCCTTAATAATGTAATCAAATTTATTCATTTTACTTCTTACAATATTCTCTGTCTTGTTTGATCATAAATTCTTTACTTATCCATAGGACTCACAAACTCTTCTGTGTTCCCCTTATTTATTTATGGTATCATCCTTTATTTCAAGATTATGTAACCATTTTTATTTTGCCTCGTTACATGTTGTGAGTGTTGGTCTATGCCTTTTCTGCTGTACAGTTTTCCATTTTCCCTGCAGTTTTTGTCAAATAATGAGTTCTCTCAAAAGCTTGGATCTTTAGCCTGTGGTCTTTTTTCCTACTGTGTGTTAATTACCTAATCTATTCCAATAGTTCACTACTATATTTCTTACCCAGTATCAGATTGTTTTGATGATTACTGCTTTATGGTACAGTTTGATATCTGGTAGATATAGGCTTCCACTCACTTTTTTCATTAAATACCTTGATATCCTTGACTTTTTGTTCTTCTGTACAATATTGAATAGCAATGGTGATAATGGACATCCTTGCTTCATGCCTCTTCTTTTGGGCAGGTTTCCAGCCAATCTCCAATACAAATAATGTTTGCTGATGGTTTAAGATAGTGACCATTTACCATTTTAAGTAAAACTCTTTATTCCAATGCTCTGTAGTATTTTTAAAGGAATTGATGTTATATTTTGTCAAAGGTTTTTTCTGCATCTATTGAGATAATTATATCAAGTTTCTGTTGTTTTTGTTAGTGATGTGGTCAATTATGCTAATAATTTTCTTGTTATTGCACAATCCCTGCATTCTTGGCACAAAATCCACCTGGTTGTAGTGTATCATCTTTGTGATATATGCTATGATCACTCTGCTAGCATTTTAAGATTTTTGTATTAACATTCATTAGGGAGACTGGTCTATAGTTTTTTTTTCTCTCTTTTTTTCTCTTCCCAGTTTAGGTATCAGCACCATATTTGTGTCATAAAAAAAAAAACTTGGTAGAATTCCTTCTTCACTATTTCTTCAAATAGTTTATATAGTATTAGAGTTAGTTATTCTTTGGATGTTTGTTAGGATTCATTTGTGAATCCATCTGGCCCTGGGGGTTTTTTCTTAAGGAATTTGCTGATAGTTTGTCCAATTTCTTTTTCTGAAATGGGGTTGTTTAAGTATTCTGTTTCCTCCTCTATTTAAGTGGGGAGTTTATATTTATTTAAACATTCATCTGTTCCTCTTAGATCATCAGATTTATTTACATAGAGTTAGGCAAAGCAATTCCTTTTAATTGTTTTAATTTCCTCTTCATTGATTGTGATTCATCTTTTTCATTTTTGATATTGGTAATTTGGTTTTCTTCTTTTGTTTAAATCTAAGCAACCTATGGTTTTTATATTTTATTGGATTTTTTCCATAAAGTTAGCTTCTTCTCTGATTTATTGGTTCAATGGTTTTCTTATGTTTGATTTTGTTAATTTCTCCTTTGATCTTCAGGATTTCTAATTTGGTGTTTAAGGATTTTTAATTTGTTCTTTGTCTAGTGTTTTGGTTTGGTTTGGTTTGGTTGCATGGGCAATTCATTGTACATCAGGGGAATCTTAACCTTGGGTAGGTGAACTTGATTTTTTAATAATATATTTTGATAACTATATTTCACATAATTGATTTCCTTTGAAATTCCAGGAATTTTATTTTGTGCATTTAAAAACACCGATCTGAGAAAGGATCCATAGACTTCACCAGACAATAAAGGGAAGGGATACAAAACAAAAAAGATTAAGAACATTTACTCTAGAATTTGATTATTACTATGCAAATAGAAATGCAAGGAAACAATAACACATGACCAGCAAATTTAGGTATAAAACAGATGAGAAACTGAAAATATAAACTTTAAACTTTAAAAGTAATGATTTCCCAAATGAATGTATACCCACTGTCTTCTTCATAAGCATAATCTAGAGCAGTGATGGCAAACCTTTTAGAGATGAAGTGCCAGACCCTGCCCCAACCCCAGAATGAGGGCTCTGCCATGCCCCCCAGACCATGTGCTCTACCTCCTCCCCTTATCTCACACAGGGGAGGGAGGAAGTATTCTCATTGGGCTAATATGTGGAAGGGTGGGTGAAGTGAGGAATGTCCTCTGCAAGTATAGAGAGGGGGAGGGGAGTGGCCCAAGTGCTCTGCTCCCCTCTAGCTATGGGCTGTGGTCTGCTCACCTTACCCTTGTGTGCTCCCATTGGGCTGCTGGGAAGAGGGGCAGGGATGTGAAAAAATGTCATCAGGTGTGGTGGAGAGGGGGGGAAGGGAGCAGCTCTGCCTGAGTCCCCCTGCCTTTCTGGTAACAAACTCTGGAGGTAGGGGGAAGGGTGGCTGAGTGCCCACAAAGAGTGCTCTGTGTGCCATCTTTGTCACCTGTGCCATAGATTCACCATCACTGATCTAAAGAATGAGTTTTCTCATTTTAGCTTCTCCCCTGCAAACTGAGAGAGATAAATGTCCTGGCAATCCTTCTATTGGCAACAACATCCCAACTCTTTAGCAAATTCTGCAGATTTGTTGCTTCACTCCCTCATTGTTGGTATCCTACTCCTGAAGTTGGTCTATGTTTTCGGGGGGGGTTTTTGCCCCATCCGCAATCTGACTAGCAATTTTTTCTTCCATTTAGAAATAACAGTGAATGAATTGGGCTCAATGAATTGGGGCCCGTTGCTGTTATTCCTTATGATTCTACTTTTCTTTTTTCTTATGATATCTTCATTATAATAACGCTCTAGTAAGGCTTAGTTTAGCTAAATAGACATCAGGAAGAAATCCAACTCTCAGAGTCAGGGAAAATGCCCTTGGCCCCAGGTCTTTATCTTGCATTCATTTCTTCTCTTCCAATTTTGGAAAGAAACACAACTCACAGGCTCTTTGGGGCCAGCCAAAGCCTACCTAAGGGACCATTACATTTCTAAAATTAGAATCCCTCACTTCCAGCACAGCATCCCTTAAGAACACTCTCAGCCCCCTCACATCAGTCCTGACTCTTAAGGCATGTAGTACCAAAGGAATTGTAATTCCTCTGCTTGTTGTACCAAACCTTGGGAAGTAGAGGCTTCTTTCATCTGCCCCTCCCTTTGACAACAGAGAAAACTTCTGCTTTCTAAATCCTTACAAACTGATATACACAATCAAATGAACACATTCTTTTTCAAAGAAATAAAACTTTCAAATCATCATTATTGAGGTTGTTGAAATACTTTTTTTCAAAGTCAGTGCATCCTGCCCTAATCTGTCATTGAGTTGTGGATACATTCTTTTAAAATAAAGAACCAAGGGAAAAAAATTGAGCTTTCGAAATACTGGACAGAATGTTTTTGGAGACAAGATACTTAATCAGTGTTCTTTGTGAAATCTAGTCACTGTGATATTTTATAAAAGCTTTGGGAATAAAGTTACAAACAGTGCTGTTCAATCTATTTGAATCTGACTTCAACATGTTGAGAAGTGCATTTGGAAGATTAATTTCCAAAGACTCTATTCGGTGATAAATGGGCTCTGCAGTTGCTGACTCACACACATGAGGGTGCAAACAAAATGTTTTCCATGGGGTATAAGTAAATGTTTATGGGGATTTTGACAAAGTCAATTCTACTGGTTTTTATGAGTTAAAAGCAGGCATTTGCCTACTTTTCTCAAGTTCTCTCTTGTCGGTAGTTCTCTCAAACTATTTTAACTTTCAAAAGAGTAGACAGAGGCCAACTTGGTTTCATAGATTGAGAGCCATTTTCAGAAGTGGAACTGGATTCAGGTTCTTCCTCTGACATATATTGGCTATATGAACTGGGAAAAATTATTAAGTCTCTGAGTACCCTAAGCAAGTAAGACTATAAATTGCAGAGAAGATGCTGCTCTTTTTTCCTGTATGGTCAGAGGATTTTTCCTAATCCTGAAGTTCCCCATACTAATATCTAGACCAAAGGTCTAGGCTGACCCTATCCAAAAAGCAAATTCTCCAATCAACAGCAGCATATTGTTAGAGCCCACTGAGGGGTTCTATAGGACTACACAAATAGACCTTTTAGATCAGGGATCTACAAGGATTTCCCTTTCAACAAACATTTACTGAATCATGACAATGTACCAGGTACTGTGCGCTAAGAGTATTGCAAAGGACAAAGACAAATAATGTGTCCCTTACTCTTCAGAAGAGTATATTTAGAAGAGGAGATTAAACTTCCATGTAACTAAGATACAAAGTGGAAACCAAAGTACTTTAGACATATGCAAGTACCATACTCTGGGAGCCTTAAGGAACATGGGTGTTTTAGGATTGAGGGTATTCGATTCAATCCAACAATCATTTATTAAGCTTTTATTGTGCATATATATATATACAAAAGTGGGCAAGACATTTAAGGCAAGGATAACAGAAAGGAAAGAAGGTTCAGTGTGTATAGGGAGGTAGTCCAATTTAGCTTCAGTATAGAGAGGAATTGTATAAAATTCAACTGAAGGATGGGAGAGGAGAACTTAAGTACTAGATCGAGGAGTCAGAAATGAGTCAATTAACAGGAGCCTTCTGATCAAGGAAGTTCCTCCCAGTCTGATTGGTAAAATTACAAGAGACAAGAGACAGGAAAAAGTTACAAGGTTTTGTTTGTTTGTTTTTGCCCCTTACAGACTCTGAGTGGTTCCTTTGAATAGGAAAGGCTAAGGAACTTAGAAGATTGGCAGAGACAGTGAACTTGCCCCTGTGAAGCAATCTGAAAGTTTAAAAATAGAAATATAAAGCTATAGAATTAGTTGAAGTCAGTCAATCCTGCCACTGGAGAAGAGAATCAACTTTGGAGGAAGAATTCAGCTTTGGGGGTTTGCTTTTTACTTCTTCCCTCATGCTTCTTGGATAAAGTTGTAAAGGGAGGAGTTTTCTCACTATTTATCTTCCCCTACTCCCATGATTTTTAGCTCCAGAACTTAAAATTTGGATATGAATCTTACTCAAGAACTGACAAGTATCAGAGCTAAAACGCCAAGAGAACAGAACCAAGGAGGCTACTGCTGATCTGGTCATGAGGTCATATATTACCTGGCTTTTATATCCTAAAACTTTATTAAATGGAGTGAGGAGATTCAATTAATAATCAAAGACTTTTTAGTCAATTCCATGCTACATTTGTTGATTTTCATTCAATTTATGTTTGATTATTATGCAAAGATGAACAGTTCTATGCATAATGCTATTCTGATAATAGTATAAAAGATGGACTGAAGAGGAAAGCTAGTGAAGGGAGGAAGTAAGGAAGCTAGAGTTAGAATTGGGGAATTGACAAAAAGGTTTCATATATGGTTGACTACATGAATGACAATGTACTTACTATGGCAGTGAAGTTAAAAGGAGGATACCTTTTAGGAGAAAAGATAATACATTGAATTTTGAATATATTGGATTTAAAGTCCCAGAGAGACATTCAGTAGAGACTGAATGTCATTGGGTATTCAAGACTAGATCTGGAGATAAAGGTCAAGGCTGATGTGGATTGAGGAGTCATTTGTACAGCAATGATAATTGAAGCCATGGAAGTAAATGATTTATGGTCAAGGAGAACAGAGAACACTCAACAGTGTGGGAAAAGACGAGAACTCAGTAAAGATCAAGAAAAGGAATTAAGGGAATCTGAAGAATGTAATTTCTCAGAAACCAATGGAAAAGAGATTACCCAAAAGGCAGAGACCTTGAAGCAGATGAGGAATGAAAAGAAAAGATCCTTGGATTTGCCAATTAGGAGTCTTTTCTGCTCCCTTCCCTCCCTTCCTTTCCCTTTTCCTTTTCTTCTGCCTTATTTTCTCTTCTCTGCTCCTCTCTCTTGTAGGCTCCTACCTCTATCTCTGACTTTCTGTGTGGCTTCAATCAAATCTCTCTGGGCCTTGGTTGTATCACTTGGAAAATAAGGAGATTGAACTGGATGGCTGTTAAGTTCCCTTTTTGCTATGGATCTGTATGCTAGAGCTAGTTCAAACTAACTCCCAAATGGTTAAAGGTTCAGCAGGAACATTTACATCTCAGAAATCAGCAAATGATAGAAATCAGTGATTGATCTATTATTTTGTCGATTGTCTAGACTTTGGAAAGTAATAAAGAAAACATTAATAAGGAAGATTAAATTTTTTAATCTGTTTTGTTCACACTTCTCCCTGGACCCTGCCAAAAGTCAGTTGTTAAGACCAGCAGCACTACCATGGTGTTAAGGAATTTTAGGGTACTGAGGAGGGAGTATTGAAGCAATTGTAGGACTTTCTAATTTACAAGTTTACAGACAAATCAGCAGTGGCTAACTATAGGTTTGCTCATTTATAACAGCTATATTTCTTTGGAAGTGTCCTTGAATGTATGCACCTCATTTTCCTTTTGATGAACAACTGCCCACACACCTTTCTATTCTTGTGATATTTAGGAGAATAAAACAGTATTTCTCAGTCTGTGCTACATGCCCTGGAAGTCCATGGAGATATAACTGCCTTTACCAAATAGTGAGTTCCTCTTCTTTGGAGATCTCAAAGTAGAATCTTCTAGATGATTCTACTAGGTGGTAGAGCAGAGAAATGTCAGTCATGATGCCTGAGGGTGCATGTCACCCGTAATATACCTGAGTGGCTATATTAAAATTACCAGATTGAAAGATGAAAATATAATTCCCATTTGATTTTAATTTGTTGGTATGTTAATTTTAAAAAGAAGTACATACAGGTGTAATTTTCTAAATCAAGATGCTGACCACAGTGATCCTTATGTATGGTTTAGTAGCCCCCTTTTCTTTTTGAGTTTGACACCCCTGGTTTACTAGACCTGAAGTCAGGAAGATCTGAGTTCAAATCCTTCCCTGGACACTATGTGACCCTGGGCAAATAATTTAATCTCTGCCTTAGTTTTCTCAATGTAAAAATGGAAACAATAGCTCCAGTCTCACAGGGTTGTGAGGATAAAAGGAGATAATATTCATTAAGCATTTTTCAAACTACAAAATGCTATGTAAATACCAGCTATTATTAAAGGGAATTCTTATTTTTGCAGATATGGGTCAGATTTAATGAATGCTGAGGTCCTTCCTGCCCAATGCTAAAATTCAGTGGAATTACCCTGCAATGGCCTCGATAATGGGGTTTACAGCTCCATCCTAAGGTGCACCCTACTGGTCCTCTGCTAGAAGCTCTTCTTCGGTAACTCTTCCTCACTTGGGACCCACCAATTCAGATGTCCTGAGTCCTCTTGATAGGGTACTATCTCCATTCATCTTCATAGGTGTCCAGCTGTCCTTTGGCAGACGATGAGGAAAAGCCTCAGACTCCTCCAGTGATTAGCCAGAGCTTTATCTGATTATGTAAATAGAGAGTTCCCATAAGTAGACCATTCCACAGACTTCTATGAAAATTGATTTTTATATAATGTGAATTTACCCATGGACATGGGGAGGGAGGGAGGGAGATAGGAAGGAGGCTATGTGGACCCATGGAAAGGTGGGGTCCAGGGACAGAGAAGCAAAAGCAGCAGGAGGAGGAACACAGAGGAGGACCAGTCACTTGAGGGCCTGACTTGAAAGAAGAGGAAGAACATGCAGGGGCTGACACATGAAGGCCAGACAGGAACACAGACAGGAGAGGATGATAGGCTCATACAGGGTTCATCCCCATTTATCTTTTCTCTTACCTAGCACCTGAACTGATTTTCCTTCTGCTCACAAAACATCTCCCACTGAGTCTCTGGTGGTTCAGAGAGTCACCTGTACCTCTTTGCCACGTGTCTTCTGGTCTCTTCCTCAAGTGCAGTTGGCCTGGATTACATTATTATCTCAAGATCTAAAAGCAAATGGGGGAATGGACCAGAGGCTGCTCCAGCCATAGTAGTCTCTCTGACTTACAGGCAGTCACGTCCCAGATTTGTTAGCAAATATTAGTCTTATCAGATTAGCTAGCTATTACCTAAGAGAGAGCACACAAAGGAAGGAGATTTAGGATGGCTCAGGTCTGAGAGGACAGGAAAGATCTGGAGCAGAGGGTTAGGGTTAGGATGGAGGAGATGCTTAGGAAGGTTCCCTGGGAAGCTAGAGTACCAATTAGTGCTAAGAGGCCCCCAAGTTACTTAAAATGAAGAGAGAATCACCAAAGAGAGACTTTACATTGTTCCCTCCCATTCTTCCTCCCATATTAAGACTCAGCTAAGGGCTGATCTCAGTTAAAAGGTTTGTGGTTACTAACCTGAGCCCCAATCTCCACAACCAGCTTCTGGAAGCAATAAGCATAAAAGTTCTCTATTCCTTGTTTTGGAATGCTAATTCTATAAGCCCACATACAAGCTCCTCAGCTTAAAATTATAAGTTTGTTATTAAATGCATATAGATGGGAAGCATTGCATCAGAAAAGGAGAACTTTTTCTTGAATCTAGTATTAAAATTAGATTGCTTTGAAAATATATTGGCGTTCATATTTTTCAAGATGGGCTTCCCCTCTTTGGAGGTCTTCAAATAGATGTGGAAGACCACATGTAAGGTGTATTATAGTAAGGATTCCTTTTGGGGCTTTAGGTTGGCCACTAAGGTCCATTCTAACTCTAATAGTCTATGATCCTATGACTTTGTCTTCGTGTGGAAGCAAAATGATTACTTGTTGAGGATACTGGAGAAGAGATTTCTCTCAGACTAAGTGGCTTTCCAACTCTGAAATTTTGTGAATACCTAGCTCTTCTTCCTGTTTTGTTTTTTTCCAGGGGTCGAGATGTTGCTAACTGATTTAATCAGGTAGGTGGGTGTTTGGCTTAGCTCCATAATTGTTCTTCCTCATCAACATGATTTACTAATACAATCCAGTAAATTAAACCAGTAAGTTAGCATTAGTAAATTATAATTTACTTATAGAATACAATGCCTTCAGAATTGTAGTAGCTACAGAGAAGTGTGAGATAGGCAAATTTAAAGGCATCTCCATCCCAAATATCCATATGGACTATTTGTGCTTGACTTGTGGTAGAGCCTTCTGAGCTCAAATTGGGCTGTTCAGCTACAGTTAGACAGACTGTACACTGACCCCTGACACAGTGATGTCATTTTGGTCCTCTTCGAGTACAAAGAACAACAATTAGCATACTTTATGGGTTGGATTAAATGACTGCTGAGATTTTTTCCAAATTCTAGACTTCTAACTCTATGAAATTTCCTGGAGGGAGGGAGGTCCTAGCAATGGGACATGTCTGCTTCCTGTTAATGTTTCCCTTGGAGAACTATGCTTGTTCATGAATCCTCATTGATCACTTTGTTTTTCAAATGCCTGTGCTTTTAACTATCTCTGTCATTCATTTGATACTTATAGCCATTTATCTTTTTATTTATAGGTCCTGCTTTCCTTATTAGACACTAAGTTCCTTGATGGCTGACAATCCCGGAGGGTTTTGTTTCTTTGTGTCCCCTGGTCCTAGCATAAGTGCTCAACAAAAGTTTGATAAAGTTGATGTTTAGAAATGACAATATCTTAGATCTGACAGTGGCACATCTGAATATTATTTAGCAGCCCTTGATATAGCTCTGGCTTGAGAAGTTTCCCATTTATGTTTCTAAAAGCAACTTCCCTGGAAAACTTCTCAAAACTGAGGCAAAATTAAGACACACACACACACACATATCTGAAAAAATAAAGAATAAGGAGGGTAGGGTGAGGTGAGTGTGCACTCATAGTTGGTCTCTGATCAGTCAATTTTCTCCTTCTTGCCCACATTATTTATGGATAAAATGTTTTATTGCTTCTGTTTTTATCATGTCACCTTAGTAAATGCCTTAGTTTTGAGCTAATTGTTGCTCTTGGCTGGTTATTAAAGAGAAGCACGTCAACCTGGAAGTAACAGCCACTCTCTGGGGAACCACCCAGAAAGGGTGGTTATATGCACAATAACTCCAAAAATAAATGAAAAGATCACTAAAGTAAGCTCAACGGTGTTTGACTGAAAGACCAGGGAGTATCATGGAGACCAGAAAATGGAAATTTATCTGACTCTTCATGGCAGAGCAGTGGGGAGGGGAGGTACTAGGAGAAAATACTGTAAACCATGAGGACACCATAGGAAGTGTTCTTGTTTAGTGGTTTTCTTCATGTCAGAAGGTTGAAAAACAACGTAGAACCTGTCCGTCATTTTAAGTGACACGACGTCTTGCTCCCCACTCCCTGCCATTGTTATAAGGTGGAAAAAGATCCAAGATTTGCTCCATCATACCAAGGCAAAAAGTTCTTTCAGCATAGAGCCATCAGAGAGTTTAAATCAGTAAGGAAGTTTATCATGCCCAAAGGGTCCAAATACTGGGTCACCATGTCTCTGAAGTCCCAGAACATCTATGGTACATGTCCCCTGGGATGCCCCTAAAGGCCAATTCAACCTATTCTATACTGTCAAGTCAAAGCCTCACCTTTCCATTTCATGACAGTTCAAATAAACAAGATTTTGCTACATATGTTAAACAGAAGGGATGATTTTATTTTTGTTCAGACCTGTTAAAATTGTAATCAGTGTGGGGTAGCTAGGTGGTTCAGTGTATTGAGAGTCAGGCCCAGAGATGGGAAATCCTGGGTTCAAATCTGACCTTAGACACTTCCTAGCTGTGTGAGCCTGGACAAGTCACTTTACTCCCACTGCTCTTCTCTCTTCAAACCAATACACAGTATTAATTTCAAGACGGAAGGTAAGGATTTTAAAAATGTGGTCAGTGGTTTAACAATGTACTTAGTTTTAGAATATTTCACTGTTGTAAGAATCAGTAGCTAAATTAGAAATTATTAAAAGACAATCTTTGTTGTCAAAATTATGAATTGTTATATGTTTAAAATCTTCTTTAGGACCTTAATAAATGTTAACATAAGGAAATAATGAAGCCAATTGATATATAGTACTTTTCTGTCCCAATAGTCTCCTCTTCTCTTTCTTCTTCTTCCTCCCTCTTATTAAGTTAAACTAGTGCTGGCAGCTCTTAGAACAGCAAACTTGTCATTAAAAGCAATAATGTTCATTTGTCCCTTTTCTCTTGATTGATCTTTCTTCCTTTGTGCCACACTTCCTTTATTTTTCAGCAGGAACAAAAAAAAATCAATTACATGTTGCTAATTTGAGAAATTCCTCTGCCCCAGTTCAATTATGTATATTTTAAAATTATCATTACAAAGAATGGCTCTTTTATGTGGGGTGGGAGGGAAGTATATATTTATGAATAAATATGTTATAAAAACAAAAGATGTGAATAGAAATATTTTAATGAATAAAAGTGTTTAAATAATTATTTTTTAAACTTGGGTCAGAATGAGAGTGAAGAAAAGAATGAAAGAGGGAAGGAGAAAAGAGAAAGAATGGAAGACAGGATAGGAAGAAAGGGAGGGAAGAAGAGAAAGAACTGTATAGAGAGACAGAGAAACAAAGACACAAAGAGAATAAAGAATGAGACTTTGTGTTTGTTTGTTTGGCAACTTGTAGTAATTCACCAGAAAAACAAATCCATAAACCCTGGGCATTAGGCTCTCAGTCTAAGAGACAGATGAAGCCAGATTGATATTCATCTGGCCTCCATGTCAATTGAAGATGATGCTACTGGCTGACTTCCAGGCACAACTGAAAACAGCAGTCCAGCATTTAGCGCAGATATCTGGAGGTAAAGAGAATACTCGCCATGATCCCTACATTTGAGCCAAGTTTTCTTTTCACATGGGACTTGGTGTAAGAAGCCCTATGCTAGATCAAAAGAATGGGCAAAGAATAACATGGTTTTGTCTTAAGCTGCCTTATTAGAAAGGTTCATGATTGATTGATGAAAGGTTGGCTTCATTTCCCTTTAACTTCATTTCCTTCTCATTGAGGCAAGAAATATTTTAGAGGTAGGAAAAACTGTGAGGGAAATATTGTAAAACATATTTAAGACAAATGGGAGAAATAAGTCAGAGCAGAATGAAAAGGTTGTTTGTTATGTTTAAAAAGAAACATAGGCCTGGTAAACAAAATTTCTTACCCTGGACAGAGTTTTGAAGACTGGTTTACAGGTGAATATCTAGACAATTTCCTGGTGAAGGTAGGGATACATTCAACAGTGAAATAAAGCACTTCAAAAACCACCTATACATCCCTTTTAATGATTATTACTTTCTTTCCTTGTGGATATCTTCAGCCCACTGTGTTAGGTCAAATAAAAAATTATACTGTGTGGTTCTCCTCAGTCCCCACCCCAAACCATATCAAATCAAACCAAACAAAAAAGAAAGCTCATGTGTATTTAGATACAAATAAAATTAAGTTAAAATGATTACAAAATACAGACTTGTGGCTGTACTTTAGATGGTTCCATAATCTTGTCAAGAAAATATACCTACTTGGTACAGTTTGCCACCCATCTGCACCTTCAAATCCTATACAATTTTTGTACATTATCTTTTCATAAACCCCCCATTAAGAATCTACCCATCCAACTGGAGGCCTTTCTGTGATTGGTTTAATATTGATGACTCTCATAGCTAGCATCCAAGAAAACAAGTCCTATGAAGAAGGGGCCAGCCAATCTCACCAATGGCCAACCCCCACCATGACACACAGGTCAGTCAAGGTGCCCTGAAGAAGAGACAGAAGGCAGCCTGACTTGTCAGCTATTAGTTAAATCATCATCGCCAACATCTCTCCTGATGGAGATATCAAAGGATACTCAACCTAAGGGATAGGGAACAACAATACTGTCCCCAGCTATTATCCAGGGAAGTAACCCCTGTGGAGATAAAGCCTGTCAACTGCTCCTGCAGATGCTACTTTTTATTTTGAAGACCCAGAAAAGAAAGGTTTTTCTATCAATCCTTGACACTGTTAATGGTTCAACATCAGAAAATGATATGATTTTATCAGTGGAAATGACATAAAAGAAGAAGCCTTATCATTTGCTTTGTTGCTGCACCTTAAGGGATCATGATGTCTTTCTGTTTGACTTGCAGCTGAAATTCTTCATGTGTGTGGTTCCCTTTAATTAGAAGGTGAGCTCCTTGAAAGTAGGGATTGTCTGGTTTTCTCTTTGTAACCCCAGAATTTTGTGAATAGCTTCCCACTCAGTAAGCTTTTAACAAATGCTTTATTCACTCATTGATTCACTTTTTTCCACTGGGTTTTCCATTTATTATCTTTAGCTCTTGGGCAGCCAGGTGGCACAATGGGCAGAGTGCTAGGCTTGGAGTCTGGAAGACCTGAGTTAAATCTAGCTTCAGACATTTACTAGCTGTGTAACCATGAGCAAGTTTCCTTTAGCTTCCTCATCAGGAGAAGGAAATGGCAGACTGCCCCAGTATCTTTGACAAGAAAACCCCAAATGGCATTATAAAGAGTTAGATACAACTGGAAAATGACTGAAATTCCCAGTTTTTGTAATACGACCTACCCATGTTCTCTTCTTTTGGGAGTCTAGTAAAGCACAAGTGGAATGTATGTAAGACTTAGGAACATAAGACGAGTTAAAATCTCAAATCTGTTACATACTATGAACAAGTCACTTACCTTTCTGGGTCTCAGTTTTCTTGACTATAAAGTGAGAAGGCTAGACTACATGATCTTTAGTGGTTCCTTTTAGTTGAGTGTTATTGGAGAGAATGCTGAATTTGGAGTTAGGAAGACCTGAGTTCATAGCCTGCTTCAGTTACTGACTAGCTATGTGATACTTTGCAAGTCACTTAACCTCTACCTGCCTCAGTTTTCTCATCTGTAAAAGGCAAATAGTAATAGCCCTATTTCTGAGGGTTGTTGTGAATATGAAGTAAAATACTTGTAATTCACCTTGCAAAAAACTTAATATATTCTAATTATTATTATATTATTATATTTGCTTCCCATCGGTGATGTTATGATTTCTTTAAAAAAAAAAAACCTCTTACCTCTGTCTTAATATAAGAAAGTGAGGGTATATTATAGATTTTCATCTCCTAAAGTGAAGTTACAAGGGCCATCCTTGAGTGGAGGAAAAAGAGAGGATATATGGCTAGAATAAGAAAAAGCAGGGCTTTCTCCTTCAGAAGCGGGGGGCTATCAGGGCTCAGGAAGTTCTACCTTCTGCAAACTGGGACTAGATTGTAAGCTGCTTGAAAACAGGAATCCTGCCTTCTTTATTTCTCCATCCCTTCCCTCGCCACACTATGCTACAAAGAAAATCAGTCTCATTTTCGAAGCACATATACCATTAAGGATGCCTTTTACACTGCTTCTCATAAGTCACTGTTAGTAACATGTTGCAACCCACCTAGTATCTTTCCAGTTTTGATTCTTCCAATAAACATACCTTGCCCTTTGATGAATTCAGTCCCTGGTAACTTTTTTTGTGGGGGTCTTCTGCCTTGTCTTTGATCTTAGTACTGGGGATCCCCAAGTGATGTGGCCAAATATCATCAGGATGTAGGCTAGCCATCAGTCCAGTGATACTCAGCAGAGCAAGGACCGATGGAAAGAGAATTCATTTTGGAATTAAAACCTTGTGAGCTTCAAATCCTGGTAGTGGCACTTACTAACTTGATTGAGCTTTGTTAGCTCAAAAATCCTCCATGCAAAGAAATTGTGTGGAAGATTGACATATTTGATATGAACTAAAATTTATCCAAATAAATTGCTTTATACATAGCAGGAGCTTAATAAGTGGTAGCTGAATAAATCAATAAAGGAATGAAAGGAATCAGTGCCTATGTTCATTATTGGATAAATATACATTTTAGTTTTTAAAGAAAAGCTTGTCTGTTGGAAGAGAGGATAAGGCCCAGGAGCGATTTGTTGGATTTAATATGCCAACACAAGCTATTGCCAAGCTCAAAACGCCACTATTTCCAAGCCTCCCATTCTGTTGGAGGACTCTAGGATGCAGAGCCCTCCAGGGAACAGAAATCCTATGGGTTTACTGAGGTCAAAGGTAAAAGGCTGTCTCTCCCCAGACTCAGCTGCACATTCTCAGGAGTCATGGTTCCAAGGCTCGATCATTGAAAAATAGAATAAATAGTTGTTGCCCGTATATTTTTATTTCAGGGTAACAGCCTCTCTGACCCAGAAGTGGAGCTGTGAACAGCTTCAGATTCTCCAGGGTTTTAAAGAAAACAAAGCAGCCAACAGACAATGGTTGGTGATAGCCTGTTTCTCAGACTGGCTTGGTGCCTACTGGGATGATTATACTTTTTGCATATGCTCTCTTTCTTCAATCCTATTTTGTTTCATTTGAGTGCAACACATGAGGCAGGAGCACTGCTTGGGAAGGTGGCTTGCATTGCTGAAGGGTCAAGGCCACTGAACTCTACAAAATGCAATTTGCAAGATTTTCTTCCCTTTCTGCAGTCCTTGTTTCTCATCATCACATGCTCAGAAGGCAGCACTGACAGTCTTCAGCAGCCTGGACTTTGCCAAAGAAGCTGAGAATTGGAGAGCCCATGCAAGCAAACGGATCTTTCCCAAGACGAGGAATAAAGATGATAAGATATAAAAAGAAGTAAATCCTAAAGAAATTATAAAGGCAGGTGTCTTCAACTAAATTCTGCATAGCAGCAGCACACAGATAGAATAATATTTGTTTGTGTCTTCTATCTCCTTCTTCCCCACCCAAACAGAATTAAAACTCCTTGAAGGCAAAGGTTTTTTGACATATATTTATATCCTTAGGTGTTTCATAAACATTGGGCAAATTGTTGCTCAATATAGAGTGCTGGACCTGAAGTTAGAAGGACTCATCTTCCTGAGTTCAAATCCAGCCTCAGACCCTTAGTAGCTGGGTGATGGTAGACAAAGCACTTAATCCTGTTTGCATCAGTTTCCTCACATGTAAAATGAGCTAGAGAAGCAGATGTCAATGTACTCCAAAATCTCTGTCAAGAAAAACCCAAAAGGGGCCACGAAAAGTCTGACATGGCTGAAAAATAACTGAACACACACATAGATTGGGTAATAGGTGGAGAACCGGCTAAAACTAGGTTCTTTTCTCACATGTGATGTAGATTACCTATGTGACCTTGGGCAGGTCATTTAACTTATTATTGTTCCCAAATTATAAGTTGAAGTAAAATTGCTGATCTGCATTGATAGGATTTTTTTTTGGAGGAAAGAAGGGATGAGCACAGAAAATTCCTAAACTCCCAATGAGAATGCTTCTTCTTCCACACATTTTGCTTTTTTTGTGGTAAATATATACTTAGAGAATTTTCTAGGCACTGAATAGTTACATGCTGAGGCATACTGGTATATATTTAACCAACTGACACTAAAAAAAAATTTGTAGTCCACACATTTTTAAGTTTAATCTGTATTAGTACCATTTTCTCTACCTCTTTCTTAAATATAACAATCAACAAAATAGTAAATCAAGCCCTGATTTATAACTTATTGATTTCATATTCACAATAAAAATTTGACAATTGTCTCTCAGCAATTGTATGAGCTGTATGAGAGACAAATGTCTCTCAGCAATTTTCTAGAGTCAGTCACACAGCCATTATGTATTAGAGACAGGGGCTTGAAACCAGGTCTTCCTAACTCTTTTGTCCGTTATATATCCATTTGCCAGGCTCCCTCTCAGAGAGGTCTTCTCTTATTTGATTATATTATTATATATTATATTATATCTCTTATTTGATTATATTAAGCTAAAAAGCTTTTGTACAAACAAAAACAATGTAGTAAATTTAAGAGTCAAAATTATTTAAAAATCTTAGAGGTTTTCTTTTCATCAAAAATTTTAAGGAAAAAGAATAGTTGCAAGAGTCATGACATCCAAAGTTATATCAGTAGTAGGACACAAGAGCATATGGAAGAAAGTTTGCTAGGTTAATTAATATACTTCTAAATATATTCCTTGGAGGATGGGCAATCCATGAGATCTGAACAAAATAATAATTTACACTTATGTCGTGTTTTTTAAGTTTACAACCTATTTTCCTCCCAAAAGCCCTGAATATACTGTAGAGTGATTTTACAAACCAGGATGTAGAAGCTCAGAGGGATTTAATTGATTTTGCTCACAATAGCTATGGTCACATAGTTAGTAAACATCAGAAATGGAACTCAGACTCAGGACTCCTGACACCAGGTACAATGATCCCTCCACCAATCCAGGTACCAAAAATATCTAGTATGTCTAGCAGCCAGAAGCATTCAATCTTAACACTTAGTAAGTAAGAATAATTAGTTAAAAGATATCAGTTTCTTTAGTTTTGTCTTCGTTGTTTGGGAGCCAAGGGGAAGGAGCCATGAGAAAAGATGAATATAGGACCCTCAGACTGTCACCATGGCATCAGATTGGGGATATGAGCAAAATAAAGCAAAACCAACATACCAGGTTGTCAGAGACCAAGGATCAAAACTTAGAGACCAAGGAACGAAACCTAAAAACCATAGAGACCATAGAAACAAAACCATAGAGACCATAGAAACAAAACTTATAGAGACCATAGAAACAAAACTTAGTGAAGGGTTTCCCAAGAAACGAAAATAGAAACTTATCCAGCTTTACCCGGGATAGGCGTGGCGAGACCAACGGCCTGAGACCATCAGGAAAATTCCTTACCCCAGCCCTAGAAGTATATAAACCCACTCCCTGCACACAATAAACGAGCCTTGTCACAATTAAGACTGATTTGTCTTTATTGC